>NC_134357.1:39076920-39179420 GCF_048569485.1 Anomaloglossus baeobatrachus | reverse complement strand
TCCTTGTCCTGAGCTGTTGTCCGGTCTCCCCTACATACAGACCCCCAGTTGGACATTTGGTACATATAATTAAGTACACCACATTGGTTGTGGTGCAGCTGAAGGTACCTGGGATCTTGTAGTCCTAATGTGATCTGGGGATCTTTATATGGTCCATTGTCATTATGTATGGACAGGTCTTGCATTTTTTCTGGTTGCAGGGAAATGTTCCTGTTGGTGTTGGAGAGGACAGGGAACTTCTGACAATGATGCTTCTTAGATTCGGGGGCTGTTTAAAACACAGAAGTGGGGGGGTCTGGAAAAATAGATTTTAACCGGGCATCTTTTTTGCAGTAATGGTTGTAGTTTCCGTGCAGCTCCTCTAAACACCTCCAGATGTGGATTGTAGGTGACTACAAGAGGGACCCGGTTGTTTTCTTCTTTAGTTTTATAATGTAAAACTTGTCCCCCTGCCATAGTGATAGTTCTGTTTTATATAACTTGGTTGTTTTTTTTTTTTGTTTTTTTTTTTACTGCCCCATTCTATGTCCTGTTGTGTATAAATATGTGACTATCAAATTATAGGATTATAGGATACATGCACTGCCCCACAAGCTACTGAGCAAATCATAAAATCACTGTATGAAGAAACAAATAAATACAAATATAAGGAAAGTTTCTATATTTATGTTTTGCTCATAAAGTTTTCTCAATTTTTTTCACACACATACACACACATACACACACACACACACACACACACACATATATGTATATATATATATATATATATATATATATATACAAATGCACAAGTTAAGAAAGTCTCGAGTATGAAGTATACAGAATACACAATCAACTGTAAGGAACCAGACGCCATATCTGTATCGTGATTTGCAGGGACTACTTTGGATACTGTTTAATATTCGTGTACAATACTATTTAATCATAGATTGGTCTCTGAATTAGGTTCCACAAGTATTTAATAATGAAATAGAAAAGTAATAGAAAAAAACAACAACAACAATAATAACACAACAAAGCATTAACAAAACTATATATTTATATAATTTATTTGATCATGATTAGCGATCATAATCTAAAAATGTTGAGTCCCAATACGTATAAATTACAAGTAAATATTCACACACAATCCAAATTCCTCATCATTAGATTGGTTACCTATCCAATGGAATATATATATATATATATATATTTGTCTTACTAACAATCAGAATAGTAGAAAAATTTAAATACAGTCATAGAAGAACAATCTCAACAAAATACAGTCCACGGAATCCATGAATATATATATTTTTTTTTTCTGAAGCCCATGCGATGGTCATGGATTCCGTGAACTGTATTTTATTGAGATTGTTCTTATAAGATTATATTTATATTCTTTACTATTCTAATTGCTAGTAAGGTAAATATTGTTGTTGAATTTGTCATTATGGATGCTTTTTTTTTAATGTGCAAAACAATGTCTTATAACAGAGGTATTAATTGATTTTATCGGATATATTACCTGTAATCCCAAGCAAAACAACACACCTCACGAGCAAAAAAGGTTGTAAAAAAACCCCCGAATTTTCTACATTTGTGTAGGTTGATAGATGGATAGATAAATGATGGATGGATTGATGGGTGTATACAAAAATGATAGATAGATCCTAGACTAGTAGTTTTCCTGCATTATCTGTCAACTCTATTATATATTTCTATTTTAGTTGTATTAATATGAATATAAGAAAATAATGATAGTAGTAGTAATAATAATAATAATCATAAAATTATAACAACTAAAGTAAAAATATCATATTAATCTCAATTACTATTATTATTGTAAGTTTTATAGAATGGTGTTGTGTTTTTTCTTCCCATTATTATAATGGCGATTAGCTGACCCCTTTCAGTATATGATTAACATGATGATTATAGAAAGTAATTGTATCTGTTAATATTATTTAATCTTCTGTTATAATCTGATACACACACACACACACACACACACACACACACACACTAATAATATTAATAATTTTATTCATTTATATAGCGCTATTAATTCCATAGCTCTTTACATACATTGGCATATAAAAATATATATATATATATATATATATATAAAAAGGTGATTATTATTCTGAATATTGTACACTATGATGCAGTGTGTATTGTATATTTTGCATTGTATAGTATGATGCAGTGTGTATTGTATATATTTATGGTATGATGCAAGGTATATTTTGTGGAATGATGCAGTGTATATTGAATATACTGTACAGTATGATGCAGTGTATATTTTATGGTATAATGCAGTGTATATTTTATGGTATGATGCAGGGTATATTGTATATATTTATGGTATGATGCAGTGTATATTGTATATACTGTATAGTTTGATGCAGTGTATATTGTATAGTATGATGCAGTGTATATTGTATATATTTATGGTATGATGCAGTGTATATTTTATGGTATGATGCAGTGTATATTGTATATACTGTATAGTATGATGCAGTGTATATTGTATATACTGTATAGTATGATGCAGTGTATATTGTATATACTGTATAGTATGATGCAGTGTATAATGTATATACTGTATAGTATGATGCAGTGTATATTTTATTCTATCATGCAGTGTATATTGTATAGTATGATGCAGTGTATATTTTATTCTATCATGCAGTGTATATTGTATAGTATGATGCAGTGTATATTGTATAGTATGATGCAGTGTATATTGTATAGTATGATGCAGTGTATATTGTATATACTGTATAGTATGATGCAGTGTATATTGTATATACTGTATAGTATGATGCAGTGTATATTTTATGGTATGATGCAGTGTATATTGTATATACTGTATAGTATGATGCAGTGTATATTGTATATATTGTATAGTATGATGCAGTGTATATTGTATATACTGTATAGTATGATGCAGTGTATATTGTATATACTGTATAGTATGATGCAGTGTATATTGTATAGTATGATGCAGTGTATATTTTATTCTATCATGCAGTGTATATTGTATAGTATGATGCAGTGTAAATTGTATAGTATGATGCAGTGTATATTGTATATACTGTATAGTATGATGCAGTGAGATGTGATGATTCTTCTGGTGATTGCCTCCCCTATACACAGGGGTCTGTGGCTTTTGGCTGAGGAGCAGAGGATGTGGGTGTCACCTGGTGTCAGCAGGAGATGGATGTGTTTGTCCTGTAGTTTGCTGCCTGGGCTGAGGTGTGATACATCACTGACTGTCAGCGCAGACATGAGCTAGAGCCTCTGACAAATACACGATTGCATCTTTATTTCTTCTCTGAAGATTTATATGTTTCTAGTGAAAACAGCTGAATCTTTCTATGTGGAGGAGCAGAGACTGGATCCATCTCCAGAGCTGTCACTTCACAGCTCAGACTAGATCCCTACATACTCTGCTGCTGCCACCAGGAACATTAGATCCACAGAGTGATCCTAATAATGTCTAGTAACCAAGTAATATTAATAGTAATAATAGTAATAGTCTGGAAAGCTTGCTATTATTACCATCTTTTCTGTTAGCCATTAAAAGGTATCAACCACTGAGGACTTCAGTTCTTTTAAATAATTTGTTAGTAATAACCAAGCACTAGCATAAGTCTCCACTGCAGTAGTGGACACAGAGAGGAAAAAACCCCTGTGCAAAACAAAAACAAACAAAAAACAACAACAATATGGGCCCTTTTCAGTCCAATCAGCAAAAGGCACAATTCCACCTGCTTTGGAGGTATGGCCCCCGATCTCTTGAACCCCTTGCTTTAATATGCTCCATTACTATTGGTGCCCCCTAAGTGGTGGAAACAGACACAATTACTTTATGTAAGAGTACTGCAACCACTGCTTCTATACTAACTGTACTAATATTAATATGTGTAAAATGCACTTAATACACCCACAACCCCAGCACATACAGTAAGTGCATTCACACTTGGTATATTTGTAGCAGAAATTGCTGAGACAGAAAATCAGTCCCATTCTCCTGAGTTGGTTTGATTTCTGCAGCCAAATACATGGATTTATTCAAGCTTCGTTCTGCAACAAATCTGACACCTGTGAAATTACCATTGTAATACTAAAATAATATTCAAGATCATCTACAGCTACAATCATTATTACTAGTATTAATGCTACTAATTTTACTATGTAATAACGAAAATAAAATGTTACTATTTATGCAACCACTATGATCACTATTAGTATTTATTTAGAAATAAATCATAAGTTCTCCTTCTTCTACAATCAGTACTACTAATACTTATCATATTATTTCAGCTGTTAAATGCCATAGTAGTAATAACCAGAGCAATGCTGTGTATAACAATAAAATAAGTAATAATAGAAAAGTAGTAATACAAGTAATTATTATTATTATTATAAATACTACATTAATGAGTGCACCTATTATTCCTGCTATTAAAATATATAATACTAGTATATATAATACTATAATGCTAACAGCTATTTCTACTAGTAATAATATGAAGTAAACCATTATAAAAAGCAATAGTGCTAATAATCAAATTAATGCATCATGTAACAATGAAAGAAGTAATAAAAAGCAATAGTGCTAATAATCAAATTAATGCATCATATAACAATGAAAGAAGTAATAAAAAGCAATAGTGCTAATAATCAAATTAATGCATCATATAACAATGAAAGAAGTAATAAAAAGCAATAGTGCTAATAATCAAATTAATGCATCATATAACAATAAAATAAGTAATAATAAAATAATATAGTTAGTATATTTAATACTATACTAATATGAATACAAATACAATAAACAATAGTAGTAGTAAGAAAACCAAGTACTGTATAGCAAAAGAACAATAGTAATAGAAGTAATATTATAGTCACTCATGATACATAATTCTACACTAATATCAATTCCTATTGTTACTACTGATAATAATATTAATATAAATGTTAGGATTAATAAAAGTATAACAATATGAAAAGTAATAAGTGAAGTCTATATATCGCTACACTAATATGAACATATTATATTACATTATTATAACTATTATATTACTATTAAAACCACTAATGATGCTAAAGTAAAGAATTATTAGTACAAGTAGTAATCATTAATCATGCTTAATATAATTGCATCATAAACATTACACCAAGACTACTTTTCATCAATGGTTTAGACCCCACCTAAGCTAATTCTTATACAAAATACACAGCTAATTGTCAGGAGTAATATATACAGGAGATATTATCAGGGTGGAGGAATGTTCAATCCCTGATTTACAGTAATGATCTACAAGGGCTGCACTTTGTGATGTTAACCCCTTGTGTGCCGCCTCGCTGCTCTCCTGCACAGGATGATCTCCAGCGGTTGTGTGATCGGACGTGCAATAATAATCGTGTGTGTCCTGGTAACATTGTGTGGACAGTAGAGATGAGCTCAGGGAGGGAAAGTGCTGCTGATCCCTCAATGTCCATTGTCCAGGTCTGTCTGAGCTGCTGCTCTGTTCTCCTGTGCAGGCGCCAGACACAAATACCTGGATGTTACCTGCTCATTGTTACTGGAGATAATTATCTGCTCCATGTGCAGATAATGTGTCACCTGCCCCCTCTGACCTGTCCTCACCACTATCATCATCAGCAGCATCACCCTCATCATCATTAGCCAAGATAATAGCCCCCAATTAACACATGGTTACCTCTACTATATAGCTACTAACACTACTGCTATCATCTTAATCACTATTACCCTGCACAATAAAATCCTAGGTATTGATAATAATGAACCATTATTACCATTATCATCATCATTAGACAAACTAATAGCCACTAATAAACACTAGTGATACTGCTACTAAGTGCACGTGTACTACAAGTATACTGCTCCAATCCAATACTATACTATTCTTCACCCTCAGCAAAATTATAGTATCTGCTCCTACAACTAATCCTACTATTACATGTAGTACTACTAATAATGTTAGTATGAAATGTATGCAGATATATACTTGATTATTCCAGCCTCCTTGAAAGTATTAGACACCTTATAATTGATTTACTGATGAAATATTAAATAATAAGAAAAAATTGTTTAAAAGAACTGAAGTTCTCAGTGGTTGATACCTTTTAATGGGTAACTGAAAAGATGGTAATAATAGCAAGCTTTCCAGACTACTCAGGTCTCTTCTTCAGGCTCAATATAACACTAAATATTCAGATTTTGTGTTATACTGAAGAAGAGAAGTCTGGAAAGCTTGCTATTATTACCATCTTTTCAGTTACCCATTAAAATGTATCAACCACTGAGGACTTCAGTTCTTTTAAACAATTTTTTATCTCTACTGGCTAACACGGTACAAATATATATTTTACCTGTAAATAATAAGAAACATTCTACTTAGAGACTGAGCTATTGTGTGATAGTATTGCTAGTTATTATATATATATTGTTTGAATAATTCTAATAATAATAGTAATAATACTAATATTAAAAGTTACATAACAAAATACGATTAAAGTAAAAAATATATATTTTTTTCTGTTGTTACCATTACAATGGCTCCATTCGATACATGTACCTTACCTTAGCCTTACCTTACTATACCTTAGCACAAAATATAAGAATATGTGAATTCAAAGGTAATGCTGAAACTGTTTATTACTACAATTAACATTAACAATATTAATAATTCAATAACACTGAATAATAATGACATGATATTAACAATATTATCGAAATAAGTTAAAAACAAAGAAATAAAAATAATCATCATTATAATATATGGATGTAACCCAATATAATATAAATACAATAACAACAATATTAACTGAAATTGTGTTGGAGTTGTCGTGTAAAGTGGGATTGCCAATACTGCAACTATTAATACTAAGTAGCAATAATATACAATCTGCTGCTAATAATGATATGTCTATAGTGCACATTATATATAGTAATAATAATAATTGCATGATCCATCTATTTTGCATTATCAAATTATCATTATTATGTTTATAAGAATAATAGATCAACAATGATAAGATATAGGATGCTACAACGTAGATGGCTAATAATAATAACAACAACAACACTATTTGTAAACAATATCCATACCACTGCCACCACAAATGTTACTGCTAAGGTAATACATAATGTTCACAGAAAACAATAAATAAATATATGTGTATATATATATATATATATATATATATATATATATATATATATATATTCCTTTACACAGGATGTAATTACAGGTGGAGTATATATAATAATAATAATTTATTATTATTAATATTGTATATAATATATATAAATATATATATATATAAATATATATATATATAAATATATATATATATATATATATATATATATATATATATAATATATAAATATATAATATATAATATATATATATAAATATATAAATATATATATATATATATATATATATATATATATATATATAAATATAATATAATATTATTATTATCATTATTATCTGTTCTACCTGTAATGACATCCTGTGCAAGAAAAGTTTATTCTATGAACATTATGTATTGCTTTAGCAGTAGCATTGGTGATGGTAGTGGTGGTAGTATGTGTATCGTTTACAATTATTATTGTTGTTATTATTATTGTTTGCCATCTGCATCATAGTATCCATTATTCAATAAACTATATATTGAATAATAATAATTAATTATATTATTGTTCTTGTTAGTTTAATAAGATAAAAAAAATGATATTTATACTGTTTTAATGATTGCAACTTTCTTTATATTATTTATAATGCGAATTTGATAATCGTTGACAATTATGATGACAAGAATGATGATTATTCTGTAGCGCACAGAGTATGTTGCTGATGTGCTGTCAGCACATGATTTATGCTGCCTGGTATTTAGTTATTTACAGATAACAACAAAATCCCCAGCCTCCTCCTTGGCTTCTTCCCCGGCCTCCTCCTGGGCCTCTTCTTCGACCTCCTCCTGGTCAGCCTCGCACTCGGCCTCCTCCCGGACACTACTTAGACCTCCCCGGCCTCCTCCCGGACACTACTTAGACCTCCCCGGCCTCCTCCCGGACACTACTTAGACCTCCCCGGCCTCCTCCTGCAGGGCCCCGACCTCTACACTGAGGCTGCAGCACATGGAGAGCAGCTAGAAATACAGTCACAGACTCTTCTAATAATTAAATCAGCAGAAAACGTGTCCAATTTGCTACAGGTAATAACAGGAATATTTATAATGTATAATTTGTTTCAGAAAAAAAAATGTAGTAAGAAAGAATAAATAAATAAAAAATAAAAATAAAGGTTCTATCTATCTATCTATCTATCTATCTATCTATCTATCTATCTATCTATCTATCCCTCTATCTATCTATCTATCTATCTATCTATCTATCATCAATTCTTTGTAGATAAAAAAAAAAAAGGCCAGCAGTTCATGTTCAATGCAAGAAAAAAAAAAAAAAAAGAAGTGGGGACTCCATTAGCCCTGTGGCAACGTTTCGATGAAGCCTATCAATTCTATCTATCTATCTATCTATCTATCTATCTACCTACCTACCTACCTACCTACCTATCTATCTACCTACCTACCTATCTATCTATCTATCTATCTATCCTAATATCTATCTATCTATCTATCTATCTACCTACCTACCTATCTATCTATCTATCTATCTATCTATCTATCTATCTATCTATCTATCATCTATCCTAATATCTATCTATCTATCTATCTATCTATCATCTATCCTAATATCTATCTATCTATCTATCTATCTATCTATATATCTATCTATTTGATTGTAATTTGCATGTTACTGAGTTATTGAACATATTTTACCTTGTGTTCTAAGGAGAATTGGCAGAAGATATAGGAATGAGTTGTGTTAATTGCTCTGCTACATTTGTACTGTTCCTATCTTCCACATAAACAATGTTGGTGGGTTAAATTTCCAGGCCTGATTCCTATCTATCCATCTATCTATCTATCTATCTATCTATCTATCTATCTATCTACCCCTCTATCTATCTATCTATCCCTCTATCCATCTATCTATCTATCTATCTATCTATCTATCTATCTATCTATCTATCTATCTATCCATTATCCATCCATCCATCCATCCATCTATCTATCTATCTATCTATCCATTATCCATCCATCCATCCATCCATCTATCTATCTATCTATCGATCTATCTATCTATCCCTCTATCTATCTATCTATCTATCTATCTATCTATCTATCTATCTATCTATCTATCTATCCCTCTATCTATCTATCTATCTATCCCTCTATCCCTCTATCTATCTATCTATCTATCTATCCATCTATCTATCTATCTATCTATCTATCTATCTATCCATTATCCATCCATCCATCCATCCATCTATCTATCTATCTATCTATCTATCTATCTATCTATCTATCTATCTATCTATCCCTCTATCTATCTATCTATCTATCTATCTATCTATCTATCTATCTATCTATCTATCTATCTATCTATCTATCTATCTATCTATCTATCCCTCTATCCCCCTATCTATCTATCTATCTATCTATCTATCTATCTATCTATCTATCTATCTATCTATCTATCTATCTATCCCTCTATCCCTCTATCTATCTATCTATCTATCTATCTATCCCTCTATCTATCCCTCTATCTATCTATCTATCTATCTATCTATCTAATGAAGATAGATGGATAGATAAGATAGATAGATGATACATCAGATATGAAGTCTTCCTCTGTACACTTCTGTCACTTTGCAGCCAGGAGCAGATGGTTCTCTGCACAATGACATCATCATGATGACGTCAGTGTGTTGATGGATCCTGATCTTCACTGCTGTACTCATTGCTTGATTTGAGTTTTGCTATTAGGTCTCCTTTCAGGTCTGATTCCTCCTGTTCAGCACTAGATAGGGCAGGAATGTGTGATTTACTTTCATTCCTATGTAAAGCACTAAAGACTCCTCACCACCAGTGACTCCATGAATATAGGAGCAGTATGGAACTACACATCTTAGAAAGATATTGAAATGAAAAAAATTGATGGCATCCTGGAACTAAAACCACTAAACCTCCACATTCCAGGAGCCATCATGTGCCCCATCACAATTCTGATAATGTTCAATATTTTTTTTGTGGAACTAAAACTCCCAGAGCATCATCACAAGAATGCCTGGATATCCATGGAAGTAGCAGTCATGGTGATATAATCTGCACCCATTTGTAAAGTAGCCAGTAATGAAGCTGCTGCTACCTCTTACCTTTCAGGAGCATTTCTTGGAGGCTTCCCAATATAACTGAAATAATAAAAATCAATAATAGAGATCAATAGGACATTATTGGGCAACTTATTCCATCTATCCCCGGTGACTGTTCTCCATTGTCCTTCCTTCCTCCTTCCAGGCTCCTTATGAGCAGTGAGAGCTTCCCAGGCCTGGGATCCTCACTCTTATCTCCTTGTCAGGAGATCTTGGTTCTGTCTTGTCTCTCTTTAGTGCAAATATCCCCTTCTGCTCTTAGACAATCTGCTCCAGTCTACTCAAGAGGAATTCTGTGTGATACAACATAAATAATAGACCCCCCCAGTATATAACTGTGTTATTACAAGTGCTATGAAATGATCTAATGGTGTTTACACCTTTCCTCAGCCAGTGCCCCAGACAAGTACAGGCTCTTACACAGGGAGAATAGAACAGCCTGAAGGGTGAAATCAGGGGAGTTTATTAAATGCAGAATGTTAAGATAAAAACTAACTGCATTCACACAGAAGGCTAGAGATAAAGTAGCTTTAATTGAAAATAATAACGTAGTAAATTGATAAACTTTTAATATAATTATTAATAAACATTGAAATAATAATAATAATAACAACAGCATACCATTGCTTGATATTGTAATAATATTATTACTAAAATATAATAATAATAACAACATCAATACCATTGGTAGAAATTATAATAATATTATTACTAAAATATAATAATAACAATATCAATACCATTGGTAGAAATTGTAATAATATTATTACTAAAATATAATAATAATAATTAATAACAACAACATCAATACCATTGGTAGAAATTGTAATAATATTACTACTAAAATAAAATATATAATAATAATAATAACAACAAGAACAACAGCATACCATTGCTAGAAATTGGAAAAATATGCATACATAAATAATATAATAATAATAATATCAGCAACATACCTTTGCTAGAAATTGTAATATTACTACTAAAATAAAATATATGTAATATAATAATAATAATAACAAAATAATAACAATAAAAACATAACATCGCTACAATTTTTTAATAATGTTACTAAATAATAATAATAATAATAATAATGATACTTATAAAATATCTATATTATTACTGGCACCACCAATACTACAACTATATTGTAATAATAATAATAATAATAATAATAATAATAATAACAACACTAGCAAGATAAGTACAATATAATAGGACTACTTTTATTACTACTACTACTACAACTACTACTACTACTACTACTACTACTACTACTACACCAGTACTACTACAACGATAACGTCTACTAATAATAATACAACAACACATTATATCACTACTATAATAGTTATGCCAAATCTACTACTACTATTAATAATAATCATCACCACCATACTAATGTTACTTTTGATAAATTGACTATGAGCACTACTACTATTCTTCCTCTTACTACCATGCTAATAATAATAATAATAATAATATTGATACTATTTCATGATCATTCTAATGTTATTAAAAGCAATACTATTACTCTTAATATAAATTTTGATGATGATGATAATCTGAAATCTAATACATTTTTATGAAGTTCCTCATGCATGCAATCCTCTTTGGCAGCGTACCTCCAGCTCTAAAAATGATTTAATGTTTTTTCCATCCAATATTGTGTGTTAGTTTAATTTATTCATATCATATTTAAATAACGCTAACATTCTATGAATAACACTAACATTCTATGATTCTATCTCCTGATTTACTTGACTACACTTAAATATATTTTACTGAAACCTTTAGTAATACATTTCTGTCTGTTTGCAGCCACCACTAGAGGGAGTTACCTGCATACAGGGGTATTATTGAATCCAATGTATATGCAGTGAGCTCCCCCTTGTGGTGGCTACATGCAGTCAGCATTTTATTACTCATCTGTGGCTGTTTGATGAGAAGCAGGAGATGCAAAGCCGATGATTCATTTAGATTCCAGACATGGCTATTTCACTCTTCAGGTGTGAGATAAAAACTTGGTGAAGTATCACATCTTTATGTGACTTCCTCCATTACCCCAAGTGCAGATTTCAAAAGGTGTAAAGTGGATGTATTTAAATAATTAATGGAGCTTATACCTATGGTTCTGCATTTATTTCTGTGGTTCTAGGTTTAGCCCTACAGGATAGGTTTTGACTCTTGTGGATGTAATTTCCAAAATTGCATGTTTGCTCACCTGTTACTGTGTATCGTGTCAGTACCTGAATCCTATGGTGCTCTGGTGGGCCGGTCAGGGATGATTTTATATGTAAACATCAATTTGCATTATCAGTTCCTCAGAGGCAAGCCGATCATGGGGGTCTTACTGATGAGAGTCTGGGCAATCACCTGTTCTCAATGGGGGGGGCCTAGAGTGAAGAATTTCTTGTCAAACTGGACCAAAAGTTATCCAACTAGTACTCTGAGAGCGCCAACAAACCCCTATCTGCAGATGGTTTTCTGGTTGATTAATATTAAAGGATCATACATTGACTTTGGGGGAAACGACTAGGGGCTCAACTATAATACGTACAGGGGTTGCAATCGCATGCAGGCTCTGGAGCCTAGGGGGCCAAAACAGTCATTATGGGTCATATGAAGCAACCATTACTATTAAAGACCTGTAATAATTAGGGCTAGTTTTGGAGGTTTTGCACTGGAGTCCACGAGTTCCGTTAATAAGGGGCACCAGGGGGACAGTATGATTCGTTTTAGAGGAGAGCTAATTTGCTTATTTTTCCTCCATGAAGCACTGACTGAATGAAGCTGGATATTCCTCATGAAAACCAGTAGCCCTTAGCATTACCTCGGGGGCAAGGACTACTTTTGACGCCCTTCCCTTGTAAATAAAATAGGTTGTGCATACAGGGATTTGTAATTTAACAGTCCCATCATAAGTTTTCCCTTCCTTAGACCTGCATTTTCCCAAAATGTAACTGCAGCCAGAATGACTAATATTTGTTACTAGTGCCAGTAGAGTTCCCCCGAACACCCACCAGTGTCAATAGTGCCCACCAAATACCCACTAGTGACAGAAGTGCCCTCCGAACAGGCACTAGTGCCAGTAGTGCCCCCCGGACACTCACTAGTGCCAGTAGTGCCCCCAACTTTCACTAATTCCAGTAGAGCCCCCTGGCACCCACTAGTGCCATGAGCGCTCTCCAAACAGCCATTAGTGCTAGTAGTGCTCTCCAAATACCCACTAGTGCCAGTAGTGTCTCCTGAACACCCATTAGTGCCAGTAGTAACAAACACCCACTGGTGGCAGTACTGCCATCTGAACACCCACTAGTGCCAATATTTCCCCTCGAACAGCCACTAGTGTCAGTAGTGCCCGTGAGCACCCACTAATGCCAGTAGTGCCCCCTGGCACCCACAAGTGCCTGTAGTGCCCTCCGAACAGCCACTAGTGCTAGTTGTGCCCTCCAAATACCCACTAGTGCCAGTAGTGCACCATGAGCACCCACTAATGCCAGTAGTACTCCCAAACACCCACTAATGCCAGTAGTATCCCCGAACACCCAGTAGTGTCCCCCGAACACCCACTACTGCCAGTAGTGTCCCACGAACATCCACTAGTACCAGTACTGTCCCGCGAACACCCACTAGTACCAGTAGTGTCCTGCGAACACCCACTAGTGGCAGTAGTGTCCCGCGAACATCCACTAGTACCAGTAGTGTCCTACGAACACCCACTAGTGCCAGTAGTGTCCCGCAAACACCCACTAGTACCAGTAGTGTCCTGCGAACACCCACTAGTGCTAATAGTGTCCTGCGAACATCCACTAGTGCCAGTAGCGTTCTGCGAACACCCACTAGTACGAGTACTGTCCCGCGAACACCCACTAGTGCCATTAGTGTCCCACGAATATCCACTAGTACCAGTACTGTCCCGCGAACACCCACTAGTGCTAGTAGTGTCCCGCGAACATCCACTAGTACCAGTAGTGTCCCACGAATACCCAATAGTACCAGTACTGTCCCACGAACACCTACTAGTACCAGTAGTGTCCTGCGAACACCCACTAGTGCTAGTAGTGTCCCGAGAACACCCACTAGTACCAGTAGTGTCCCGCGAACACCCAATAGTACCAGTACTGTCCCACGAACACCCACTAGTACCAGTAGTGTCCTGCGAACACCCACTAGTACCAGTAGTGTCCCGCAAACACCCACTAGTACCAGTAGTGTCATCCAAACACCCACTAATGCCAGTAGTGCCCCCGGAACACCCAGCACTGAACACTTGTGGGTCACACACAGAAATCAATGAACATCAATAGCATTTAATAGATGCTGAAGATCCGTCAGAACCCCTAGTTTCCTTTGCTCGGTCCTATTCTTGAGACCCAACTCCCCCTTCTTTATTGACTCGATCTGCCCTTACATGGCAGCAATTCAACCCACATCCGCCTGGTTGTATCATCCTCTGTGAATTACAGACGGCCGGTTATCAATCAGGCGCTGCCGACATGGGCAGGATTTCTGTGTATTCTGCTGGGAATCTTTCTTTCTGAACCATTGTTTACAATCCACAGAAAAACACACACGGATGACGCAAGCATCTGGAAACACCAATATTTTGTAACATCTGCATCTGACCACCCCGTTATGCACAGAGCGGGGGGTAATTAGGGCTCGAAACCTAATGTGTCTTGTACTTTATTAACGTCAGTCTGCAGTAAATAAGCAAATAGTTCTATGAGGAGGTTTCTCTCCATCAGATGAACAGTCTGGACCCTGCGGCCGCCTGTGTACATGAAGCCGACCTGTAGAATCATCACCCTTATTAATGATTATTATATTTATATCATTACATGAAGACGCGTCTATCTGTTTACAGCCTGCTTGTGTCTCCTCGGCACAATTGGAGTGTTTAGACAGGAGGATTAGTGTAATGAATGTGCTCTGTTACTAGGAAGGGCCCAGAATGACCCACGTGTGACCGCCATAGATTTCTGCTCCATTCCCAGAGAGATCTAACTTCTTCTAGGAACACAACAGCACCTTAAAGCCAAGGCTGAGTTCACATGTCCGTTAGAACAGATCCAGTAGCAAAAAGTTTTGAAAACACCACTTTGTTGTCCGTTTTGCAAAAATTGATTTATGCAGGATTCGTTTTTATAAAGCACACCAATCACCAGGATTTTCCAATATAACCTAAAGTCAGTGCTATACTGGCACTATCAGGCTGATTCTATAGCTAGGATGTAATGTTTTAGAAACACAAGCAAGTAAAGTTTGTAAAATTAGTAGCTTTTTGATTGACAGAAGCTGCCAATCAGCTGATAGCTGGGGTGGGTTTTCATAATGATTCCTGCCCTCTGCCTGTCCATTCCTCCTCTATCTGTTATTTATGCTAATTCTATTATAGAATCGTTTTACTAAGTGGCTAGAAGGACCTTTGCTGATATCATACCCATGTGACCAGAAGGGGCGGGGCCTCAGTCCTGCGTGCACGTTGCTTTTTTTCGTTTACAGATTTGGTTAAGGTAAAAAAACTGCAGCATTACAATCCTTGGTATGTTTATGTCAGCCCTTCAACTGATTGACTTCATTATGAAAAACATGACAAAAAAATGCACCAAAAAGCAGCAAAAATGCACCTCATTTTTTTTGTGTGTTTTTTTTTCTTTTTCTGTCAGAAGGTTCAGTTTTGGGTGCAGAAAATTTATGCAATAAAAAATCAGCGTGCGCACATACCACAAAAAAAATATTTTAATATTCTCTTGTATTTATTTATTTTAAATTTCTATGTTTATGTATTTATTGTATTTGGGGGGAAGGGGAGATGGCATTTTTTTGATAATTGTGCTATATATATATATATATATATATATATATATACTAGAAGGTGGCCCAATTCTACGCATCGGGTATTCTAGAATTTACGTATTGTGTAGTTAATGTATGATTTTTGTTATATATATAGATGTTGTTGTGTGTAGTTACCAAGTGTTTGTGTAGGGCGCTGTACATGTTCTGGGTGTTGTCTGGGTGTAGCGGAGGGTGAGAGCAGTGTTGTTTGTGTGTTGCGTTGTGTGTGTTGCGTTGTTTGTGGAGCGCTGTGTGTGTGTGTTGCGCGGTTTGTGTGGGTGTGGGGTGTGTGTGTGTGTTTTGGTGGGAGGTATGTTTTGTGCAATGTGTTTGTTGTGCGGCATGTGCGTATATTTGTGTGTGCCGCGCTGTTTGTGTGTTGGGTGTTGTGTGTGTGCGGCATTGTCTGTGTGTGTCTGTGTAGGGCGGTGTTTGTGGTTCCCAGTGTGTGTGTGGTGTGTTGTGCAGTGCGTGTGTGGCGGTGTGTGTGTTTTGGGGGGAGGTGTGCACCCCCCATCGTGCTCCATCCCCCATGCTGCGCACCCCCCATCGTGCTCCATCCCCCATGCTGCGTAATCCCCATCGTGCTCTATCCCCCATGCTGCGCATTCCCCATTGTGCTCCATCTACCATGCTGCGCACTCCCAAATGTGCTCCATCCCCCATGCTGCGCACTCCCCATCGTGCTCCATCCCCCATGCTGCGCACTCCCAAACGTGCTCCATCCCCCATGCTGCGCACTCCCCATCGTGCTCCATCCCCCATGCTGCGTACTCCCCATCGTGCTCCATCCCCCATGCTGCGCACTCCCCATCGTGCTCCATCCCCCATGCTGCGCATTCCCCATCGTGCTCCATCCACCATGCTGCGCATTCCCCATCGTGCTCCATCCCCCATGCTGCGCACTCCCAATCGTGCTCCATCCCCCATGCTGCGCACTCCCCATCATGCTCCATCCCCCATGCTGCGCACTTCCCATCGTGCTCCATCCCCCATGCTGCGCACTCCCCATTGTGCTCCATCCCCCATGCTGCGCACTCCCCATTGTGCTCCATCCCCCATGCTGCGCATTCCCCATCGTGCTCCATCCCCCATGCTGCGCAATCCCTATCGTGCTCCATCCCCCATGCTGCGCACTCCCCAACGTGCTCCATCCCCCATGCTGCGCACCCCCCATCGTGCTCCATCCCCACTCCCCATTGTGCTCCATCCCCCATGCTGCGTACTCCCCATCGTGCTCCATCCCCCATGCTGCGCATTCCCCATCGTGCTCCATCCCCCATGCTGCGCACTCCCCAACGTGCTCCATCCCCCATGCTGCGCACCCCCCATTGTGCTCCATCCCCACTCCCCATTGTGCTCCATCCCCCATGCTGCGTACTCCCCATCGTGCTCCATCCCCCATGCTGCGCATTCCCCATCGTGCTCCATCCCCCATGCTGCGCACTCCCAAACGTGCTCCATCCCCCATGCTGCGCACTCCCCATCGTACTCCATCCCCCATGCTGTGCACCCCCCATCGTGCTCCACAGTCACACATCAGACAGTATACACGCACACATCTGATCGCATACACTCACACACACACCCCACTTCTCCCTGTGCCCACCGGTGGGCAGTCCCAGCAGCTGTGCTGCACGCCATGCTCCTCTGCCAACACTCACAGATCTGATCTCATACACTCACACACACACACTCACACATCAGAACACACTCACACACATCCGATCGCATACACGCACACACACACTGACGATATCGCACATACGCGCTCACACAATCACAACATCCGGAGATACCACATGCTTCCGGCCATGTGATCCTCCGGCAGGTCCTGGAAGCTCACTGCACAGTATCGCCGCCGAGAAGCAAGCGATATCACGGGATGATGTGAGTGTGTGGATGCGATCTGATGTGTGTGTGAGGTGTGTGTGTGTCTGTTCTTATGTGTGTGCGTGTGTGTGTGTGTTCCGCCACTGCAGGACCTTGATGCGCTCACCTCGGGGCGAGAGGCCATTCCGTGTGGGGGGCGGAGCCTGGGCAAGCGGCCAATCCGTGCGGGGGGAGGAGGTGAGGCGAGCGGCCAATCCGTGCGGGGGGGGCCATGGCGAGCCCAGCGGCCAATCCGCTGTTTGTCACCGTAAGGACATGGCCAATCCGTGCGGGGGGGGCGGAGCCGAGGCGAGACGAGCGGCCAATCCGTGCGGGGGAGAGGAGCTGAGGCAAGGCGAGCGGCCAATCCGTGCGGGGGGGCGGGGCCATGGCGAGCCCAGCGGCCAATCCGCTGTTTGTCACCGTAAGAAAAAAATGTCACCGTAAGGACACAGTTTTGGAGCAAGACAGACAGACAGACAGACAGAATAAGGCAATTATATATATATATATATATATATATATAATGCTTTTTTGCAAGTCATCCTTTAATTATTAGGACCCTAAGTAGGCATATCGGAGTCATAATTAAAGAGGTGGTTCACTACTCTGCAGTAGTGGCCACCTCTCTTTAAAACTGACAAGTAAGGCTTTTTCGAAATACCTTGATCAAGCAATTCTGCCTGTGAGCGGCGCTATTACAGACAGCTCTTCCTCATGCAGTGACCCCCGGGGATCCGTGACCTCTGGGATTCGGTGATGTCGGGTCAACTGGCAGTTGACTGTCGCGGGCCGGTCCCAGTCTTCCTGAGTGGTTGGGCTGTGGGTGGTGTTTCGACACTTGTCACAGCCCAGCATTGCTCCTGCTTGCGGTGCTCTGCAGTGAAGGAGAGAGAGCGCGACATGCTGGACTGTGACACATGGGCTGTGACGAGCCGTGAAACTCCACCCACAACCCAGTCACTCAGGAAGACTGCGGCCGGCCGCGGAGATGTCAAGTCAACAGGAAGTTGACCTGACATCACCGGATCCCAGAAGTCACGGAGCCTGGGGGTCACTTAATGTGGATAAGTGGACCGCAATAGCCCTGCTCAGAGGCAGAATTGCCTCATCATGCTATTTAGAAACGCCTCCCCTTTCAGTTTTACAGGGATGTGGTCATTACTGCAGAGTAGTGAACCAACCCTTTAGGCTATGTGTCCACGGGAGAATGTATCTGCTGATTTTTCTGCATCAAAATCCGCAGTTTTCCCGCAAAATCCGCACCTTTTCATAGGTGCGGATTTGCCACGGATTTACCGCGAAATTGCCGCGGACGTGATGCGGATTTTGGTGCGGATTTTTTATTTTTTTTTCCAATTAAAGCCAAAATCCGGAAGAAAATCCGCAACAATAATTGACATGTTGCAGATTTTTCCGGACGAAAATCCGCACGATTTCCGCTGCGGAAAAATCCGCAGCGTGGACACAGCATTTCCCAAATGCCATAGAAATGGCTGGGGAGTAGCTGTGCTGCAGATTTTCGGGAAATCCGCGGCAAAATCCGCGCATTTTCCGCAGCGTGGGCACATAGCCTTAAGCTTCTTTTCACACAGGACAAATCTTCCATTTTCCGGCATAGCCTTCTCTCTCTCAATACTCTGGCGAAAAGTTATGGTTTTACCTGAACATTCACCTTGTCCTTGCTGCCTCCACAGGGTTATGATCCTAAATTATATTTTTGTACCTAAAATAATAAATACTTTTGTATTTTGCAACTTTCTTTCTTTTTCACATTAACTTTTTTTTAGTTTTTTTTTTCTTTTGTCTTGGTAGGGGATTTTCAGGGATCAGGACATACATTCTGTATGATATTTACAGAAATTTACAGGATATTGATTGTAGGAATAAGTTTACGCGACCGTATGTATATATATATAAAATCATCCAGAAAATGTGTACGTTTTAAACTTGGACGTTTAATATAAAAAATGTAGGAGACTAAATATAGTTTCCTAAGTTAAAGAATTGCAATGTATCCATAAAAATCGCATGCTATAAGGTAGCTCCATAAATGAATCCAGTTTTTGTTTGCGCACCCATAGACTTGAATGGGTGAGTTTAATCTGAAAATTCCTTATATGCACTGCCCCATTGAATAACATTGGCCTGAATGCTGTACCTTTTTTTTTCACTCGGACCGAAAATATGGTGGTGTGAACTTTGGTCTATCATGCCCCATCCATAGATCACAGTGTTGGGATTGCTTTCTTTGATGCAGACTAGAGACAACCCCATTTCTGCCAAATTATTAGGGGTTCCAATAATTCCAATATAGAAGCATCTTTTATACACAGAGGGGAAACCATTTGTAGTCTTCTCTTGTTTAAAGGCCCCGTCACACACAGAGATAAATCTTTTGCAGATCTGTGGTTGCAGTGAAATCATGGACTTATTGTTCCATTTGTACACAGCCACAAACCTGGCACTGATTGTCCACAATTTCACTGCAACCACAGATCTGCCGCAGATTTATCTCTGTGTGTGACAGGGCCTTAAGTCATGGTGACGATTATTTCAAAGGAAAGGAAGGGGGGAAATCTGTAAATTCTCTTTGAGGACAAGATAACAGTGTATCCAGTAGTAAACTTGTTCCACAAGTCTAGTTACAAACAAAAGCTACTAGTGCTCACCCCCCAGCCAGGTCCTGTCTAAAAAAATCCAACTTAAAATATCTTCATGGATACTTTGGCCTCCGGATGGAGAGGGGCGAAAAAGTGCTTTTTTTTTTTTTTTTTTAGACTTACAAGTCATGGTAAGCCATGATATCTATGATTTGGATAAATAAAATAAATCTTTATTTTTATATAGCGCTAACATATTCCGCAGCACTTTACATACATCAGGGACACTGTCCCCATTGGGGCTCACAATCTAAATTCCCTATCTGTATGTCTTTGGAGTGCGGGAGGAAACCCACGCAAACACGGGGAGAACATACAAACTCCTTGCAGATGGTGTCCTTGGTGGCATTTAAACCAGGACCCCAGCGCTGCAAGACTGCAGTGCTAACCACTGAGCCACCGTGCCGCTCGTATAAATAGTTATGTATTCAATCATTCAAAATGTTTCACATTTTTTGTTTACTAATAATAGCTGATTGCAGATTTAACAATAAATCAATAGAAGGGTTGGAAATTTTGGTTTATTTATTGTATGAGTTTGAAAAATTGATGGTCACGTGCCCTGGTGCCCATGTCAGCACCATCAAGAAGGCGGCTTTCGTTGTACAAGCTGAGCATAAAGTACTGTTATTGTAAAGTAAATAATACAGTTTAATTATTAAAATTCACTGATAAAAAATATCACAAAAAGTTGTAGAAGATAAAGTAAAAAAAATTTTTTTGTAAAAAAAATAGTAAAAGTTATAAAACAGTAAATCAATGCATAGTTTTTCAGAAACCATAACTATAAAGAACATATTTTATAGATTATGTCATAATGGGAACACATTTCCATAAACCATAATGGGGTATATAAATGTCAAAATGGGGAATCCTCATGTTGGGACTTCCCAACAGTTAGACACTAATATCGATGAGCGGGCACTACAAAGATCGGGAGCTCAGTACTCATAACTAGTGATGAGCGGGCACTACCATGCTCGGGTGCTCGGTACCTGTAACTAGTGATGAGCGAGCACTACCATGCTCGGGTGCTCTATACTCGTTACTAGTGATGAGCGAACACTACTGTGGCACCCTGGACAAGCCAGGTCGTCACAGGTACTACACCAACACACCCCACACCCCGGCTAGGCACACCGAAGCCAAACACAAAATCCTTGTTGCCTTCCTCCAGGGGCTGATGTCCACACCAGGGGGTGGGCCAGGCAGTTGGCCCCGCCCACTGAGGAGTTCACAGTCCTGGAGGCGGGAAAAGGTGGTCAGATTAGTTTTGGAGGTTGAGAAGTGAAGTGGCAAAAGAGGAGACTGAAGGCGTCCGGGTGTGTGGCCCAGACGGAACAGCAAGGTTGGCAGACGGTGGTGACCGTCTGCAGGAGAGGCCGATTGGAGCGAAACGTAAGGACCGTGGACGGGCGGTGGCCCGGCGGTACCGGACCGGAGAGCAAAGAGAAGCCAGCACCATTCGGCAGGGCCTACGGACCCCGACCAAGCTAGGAGTCACCGTAAAATTGGTCAAATCCGTTAGCGAAGGGAACCTCCGGGGTTTCCCAGCAGTCAAGACCCGATTGAAGGCAACAGCTCAAACCGTAAAGGGAAACACAGTCACCGCCAAGGCTACAGTTCCCAGGGCCAGAGCCTGCGGGCAAAAGGGGCTCCTTCGGCACCCATCCAAGTTGGGGAGCGGGTTACCGGTGGGAAGCCATTGGAACTGTATACAC
Organism: Anomaloglossus baeobatrachus; assembly: GCF_048569485.1. NCBI lineage: Eukaryota > Metazoa > Chordata > Amphibia > Anura > Aromobatidae > Anomaloglossus > Anomaloglossus baeobatrachus. Next base: position 39,157,010 of record NC_134357.1, on the reverse strand, counting down.
AACACAGGTGCAGGGAAAGGCAGTCACCATCAACCTACTGGGAGGAGAACAACCGCAGCCGTCTGTCGGACCCGTCCATCCAGCCGTTTGTTTGACCAGAGACTCCGTGTGTGTTACTGGATGAGTGAGTACCACCGTGCTGTGCGGCACAGCGCTGCCCCCGCGACCCTGCACCTCACCAGGCCCCGTAACCCGCCTGCAACCATCCCTACCCCATCACCGGGCCCCGGGACAACCAACCCCCTACCCACGGAGGGGAGAACCAACATCCAAACTGCTCCCTGTCACGGCTCCTGGGATCCCCGTCCAGAGCAGCGGTGGTGTCACCAACCTCACCACAACCGTGGGTGGCGTCACGGACAATATCCCTAAACCAAACCACCCCCTTTCACTCACGGGCGAGAAACACCGCTCGAGTCCCCGGGATCCGGCCCACCACTCGAGCCACCACCGAGCAGCAGCAGCAGCCAGACCCGAGCAGTGGGTGAGCGCAGCGTCCCCTCCTCCGCCCGCGACAACTTGGCGTCACGAACAGGATCTTACCGCTCTGCCGTCTGGTAGAGGTGCGCCTTGTGACCGCCGGAGGTGTCCGGCCGAAAATCTTGAGAAGCCGCCATTTTGGTCGCGAAAAATCCCCGCTTGAGCATCCCCTCAAGCAGTGGAGGCGCGAAAGCCGAAACCCCGCCCCTGTAGAGGAGGAGCCGGAAAAAGACTAAGGGGGACGGATGGCGTCCGGCCGCATGTGAACCGCGGCTGTGGAAGCAGGGACGCTGGGACCCTGCGATCTGCTGATTCCTGCAAAGTATGTCTGCCCCACCCAGCTACGCGGAGGCTACAGAGCCGGTGCCCGAAACAGCGGCGTGGCTTAGGGCCCGGATGGCAGGGATCTGCCGACGCTACCGGAGTCAGATATGTATGCTGATGGAGCAGTGGACCGTGGATGTGGAGGAGGTAGCTGCGGTCGCTCGGGTGTATGGAAAGGAGGCCATGATGGAGGAGCTGGTGAGTGAGCCACGCCCCTGTGTCCCCGAAGGACCGGCCATTGCGGCTGCGTCATTCAGTCTACCCCTGGCCCCCATGCCGCCTCCGTCTTCCCTGCCCGTGCACCGCGCTACTGCTGGTCCATCTGACGTATGCCCCCTCGTCACGGTAACCGAAAGAGTGGTGAGCCCGGAGACTGCGGCAGCTGGTGGCAACCCGCCTGGCGCAGGTACAGATGATAGTGACTCCGGACCTGATACAGAGCCTGTTTCGGAGGAGGATGAGGGAGTCGTCGCCCTGTATGGCATGGAGGCCACTTACATCCCCCGGAGCGGAAATAACGGGTATCGGGCGGCCCTTCCTCGCCGCGCCTGCTATGCGCTGGAGGGGCTGGTGCCCGTGTTCTTCCACCCAGAGCCGGGTGAGGAGGACGAAAGTGCACTGTGAATTCAGCGGAGCTCCGCTGCAAGTTGTCCCCGTTGGGACCACCAGTTTACAATGTTTTGAATGATAAGTAATCAACCGAAGAAGTAACCTGATTGAGGTTTTGATTGAACCGGCCGTTGCCGGCAACTGTTGTGCCCGTAGGGACTGTCTTTGATCCTTGCGTAAGGAACTGCTTACGGACAAGCCCGAGAACTTGCAGGGCACCCACAAACTTAGTGGTATGTAAATAAAAATGTGATGCTGGCTTGATACCGTTACCGCCTCCGGAGAGGCTGATTTGGGAGGATGGGTCTGGAGGAAAGAGATGGCCCAGGCCCGCCACTACCGTAACCGGTGGCGATCCTCCGGGGGTTCAGCGGGTCCCCATGGACGTGGGTCCCCTGAAAGGGACAGAACCCACTCGGGCAGCCTGGTTCTGGACTGGGGTCAAGGGGTGCTGCCCACTTCTTAGGGGCAGCATCAGGGCCAGGTTGTTTGGGTGGGAGAAGAGCGGAAGCCGTACCGTTATAGAATGGTTATGATGTCTTTACATGTTTTTACCATTTTCTATCTTTTTACAGTTAAACAAAAATAAAACCGGTGATGGACCGGCAGCCCGTGGGCGGTCTGCATTTTACTAAGGGGGAATGTGGCGTCCTGGACAAGCCAGGTCGTCACAGGTACTACACCAACACACCCCACACCCCGGCTAGGCACACCGAAGCCAAACACAAAATCCTTGTTGCCTTCCTCCAGGGGCTGATGTCCACACCAGGGGGTGGGCCAGGCGGTTGGCCCCGCCCACCGAGGAGTTCACAGTCCTGGAGGCGGGAAAAGGTGGTCAGATTAGTTTTGGAGGTTGAGAAGTGAAGTGGCAAAAGAGGAGACTGAAGGCGACTGGGTGTGTGGCCCGGACGGAACAGCAAGGTTGGCAGACGGTGGTGACCGTCTGCAGGAGAGGCTGATTGGAGCGAACCGTAAGGACCGTGGACGGGCGGTGGCCCGGCGGTACCGGACCGGAGACCAAAGAGAAGCCAGCACCATTCGGCAGGGCCTACGGACCCCGACCAGGCTAGGAGTCGCCGTAAAATTGGTCAAATCCGTTAGCGAAGGGAACCTCCGGGGTTTCCCAGCAGTCAAGACCCGATTGAGGGCAACATCTCACACCGTAAAGGGAAACACAGTCACCGCCAAGGCTACAGTTCCCAGGGCCAGAGCCTGCGGGCAAAAGGGGCTCCTTCGGCACCCATCCAAGCTGGGGAGCAGGTTACTGGTGGGAAGCCATTGGAACCGTATACACAACACAGGTGCAGGGAAAGGCAGTCACCATCAACATACCGGGAGGAGAACATCCGCAGCCATCTGTGGGACCCGTCCATCCAGCCATTTTTTTGACCAGAGACTCCGAGTGAATTACTGGCTGAGTGAGTACCACCGTGTCGTGTGGCACAGCGCTGCCCCCGCGACCCTGCACCTCACCAGGCCCCGTAACCCGCCTGCAACCATCCCTACCCCATCACCGGGCCCCGGGACAACCAACCCCCTACCCACGGAGGGGAGAACCAACATCCAAGCTGCTCCCTGTCACCACTCCCGGGATCCCCGTCCAGAGCAGCGGTGGTGTCACCAACCTCACCACAACCGTGGGTGGCGTCACGGACAATATCCCTAAACCAAACCACCCCCTTTCACTCACGGGCGAGGAACGCTGCTCGAGTCCCCGGGATCCGGCCCACCGCTCGAGCCACCACCAAGGAGCAGCAGCAGCCGGACCCGAGCAGTGGGTGAGCGCAGCGTCCCCTCCTCCGCCTGCGACACTACCATGCGCTTGGGTGCTCGGTACATTTAACACTAGAAGTCCCAGAAAGGGGTCATTTAACATTTCTACCATTGGAACCCTATGGAGCTCGAAATTCCTGGGACTTTTAGTGTTAACTAGTGATGAGCGAGCACTACCATGCTCGGGTGCTCAGTACTCGTAACTAGTGATGAGCGAGTACTACCATGCTCAGGTGCTCAGTACTGGTAACTAGTGATGAGTGGGCACTACCATGCTCAGGTGCTCAGTACTGGTAACTAGTGATGAGCGGGCACTACCATGCTCGGGTGCTCTGTACTGGTAACTAGTGATGAGCGGGCACTAGCATGATCAGGTGTTCAGTACTGGTAACTAGTGATGAGCGGGCACTACCATGCTCAGGTGCTCAGTACTCGTAACTAGTGATGAGCGGGCACTACCATGCTCGGGTGCTCAGTACTCGTAACTAGTGATGAGTGAGCACTACCATGCTCAGATGCTCAGTACTCAAAACGAGCAGGTCGAATGCTTGGACTAATGTGACTCAAGTCATGAGTATAATGGACGTCAATGGGAAACTGGAACATTTTTTTGGAAAATGCTCAAGTTTCCATTGACTTCCATTATGCTCGGTACTCAAGTTGAGCCCATTTGACCTGCTCGTTTTGAGCACCGAGCACAGTAGTTCTCACTCATCACTAGACACTAATATAAACTACTAATGCTAATAAAGGCATATAGATGTCATGGTTGGCGGTCTTACACTAGGGACTCCCATTTATTAAACATATAAACAACCACTCCATTCATTCCATGTGTTTTTTTTTTTATTCCTGGGTTCAACTTTTTTTTCACTGCCCTATAGAGAATGAATGGAGCGGCTGTCAACATCCAACCTGCTGCTTCATTTTGTAACAGTGAAAGAAATTACCTATTGGGGATAAAAATTCCCAGTACAAGTCCAAGGGGTTTGACCCCCACCGATCAGCAAGATATCCCCTATATGTAATATACAGAAGGAGCGACCATTCCTGTGTATGAGCCGGTGATATCATATAGAGAAGGAGCGACCATTCCTGTGTATGAGCCGGTGATATCATATAGAGAAGGAGCGACCATTCCTGTGTATGAGCCTGTGATATCATATAGAGAAGCAGCGACCATTCCTGTGTATGAGCCGGTGATATCATATAGAGAAGGAGCGACCATTCCTGTGTATGAGCCGGTGATATCATATAGAGAAGGAGCGACCATTCCTGTGTATGAGCCTGTGATATCATATAGAGAAGGAGCGACCATTCCTGTGTATGATCCGGTGATATCATATAGAGAAAGAGCGACCATTCCTGTGTATGAGCCGGTGATATCATATAGAGAAGGAGCGACCATTCCTGTGTATGAGCCGATGATATCATATAGAGAAGGAGCGACCATTCCTGTGTATGAGCCTGTGATATCATATAGAGAAGGAGTGAGCATTCCTGTGTATGAACCTGTGATATCATATAGAGAAGGAGCGACCATTCCTGTGTATGAACCTGTGATATCATATAGAGAAGGAGCGACCATTCCTGTGTATGAGCCTGTGATATCATATAGAGAAGGAGTGACCATTCCTGTGTATGAGCCGGTGATATCATATAGAGAAGGAGTGAGCATTCCTGTGTATGAGCCGGTGATATCATATAGAGAAGGAGCGACCATTCCTGTGTATGAGCCTGTGATATCATATAGAGAAGGAGTGAGCATTCCTGTGTATGAGCCGGTGATATCATATAGAGAAGGAGCGACCATTCCTGTGTATGAGCCGGTGATATCATATAGAGAAGGAGCGACCATTCCTGTGTATGAGCCGGTGATATCATATAGAGAAGGAGCGACCATTCCTGTGTATGAGCCGGTGATATCATATAGAGAAGGAGCGACCATTCCTGTGTATGAGCCGGTGATATCATAAAGAGAAGGAGCGACCATTCCTGTGTATGAGCCGATGATATCATATAGAGAAGGAGCGACCATTCCTGTGTATGAGCCAGTGATATCATATAGAGAAGGAGCGACCATTCCTGTGTATGAGCCGGTGATATCATATAGAGAAGGAGTGACCATTCCTGTGTATGAGCCGGTGATATCATATAGAGAAGGAGGGACCATTCCTGTATATGAGCCGGTGATATCATATAGAGAAGGAGCGACCATTCCTGTGTATGAGCCAGTGATATCATATAGAGAAGGAGCGACCATTCCTGTGTATGAGCCGGTGATATCATATAGAGAAGGAGTGACCATTCCTGTGTATGAGCCGGTGATATCATATAGAGAAGGAGCGACCATTCCTGTGTATGAGCCGGTGATATCATAAAGAGAAGGAGCGACCATTCCTGTGTATGAGCCGATGATATCATATAGAGAAGGAGCGACCATTCCTGTGTATGAGCCAGTGATATCATATAGAGAAGGAGCGACCATTCATGTGTATGAGCCGGTGATATCATATAGAGAAGGAGCGGCCATTCCTGTGTATGAGCCTGTGATATCATATAGAGAAGGAGCGACCATTCCTGTGTATGAGCCGGTGATATCATATAGAGAAGGAGCGACCATTCCTGTGTATGAGCCGGTGATATCATATAGAGAAGGAGCGACCATTCCTGTGTATGAGCCGGTGATATCATATAGAGAAGGAGCGACCATTCCTGTGTATGAACCTGTGATATCATATAGAGAAGGAGCGACCATTCCTGTGTATGAACCTGTGATATCATATAGAGAAGGAGTGACCATTCCTGTGTATGAGCCGGTGATATCATATAGAGAAGGAGCGACCATTCCTTTGTATGAACCTGTGATATCATATAGAGAAGGAGCGACCATTCCTGTGTATGAGCCTGTGATATCATATAGAGAAGGAGCGACCATTCCTGTGTATGAGCCTGTGATATCATATAGAGAAGGAGCGACCATTCCTGTGTATGAGCCGGTGATATCATATAGAGAAGGAGCGACCATTCCTGTGTATGAGCCGGTGATATCATATAGAGAAGGAGCGACCATTCCTGTGTATGAGCCTGTGATATCATATAGAGAAGGAGCGACCATTCCTGTGTATGATCCGGTGATATCATATAGAGAAGGAGCGACCATTCCTGTGTATGAACCTGTGATATCATATAGAGAAAGAGCGACCATTCCTGTGTATGAGCCGGTGATATCATATAGAGAAGGAGGGACCATTCCTGTGTATGAGCCGGTGATATCATATAGAGAAGGAGCGACCATTCCTGTGTATGAACCTGTGATATCATATAGAGAAGGAGTGACCATTCATGTGTATGAGCCGGTGATATGATATAGAGAAGGAGCGACCATTCCTGTGTATGAGCCGGTGATATCATATAGAGAAGGAGCGACCATTCCTGTGTATGAGCCGGTGATATATAGAGAAGGAGCGACCATTCATGTGTATGAGCCGGTGATATGATATAGAGAAGGAGCGACCATTCCTGTGTATGAGCCGGTGATATCATATAGAGAAGGAGCGACCATTCCTGTGTATGAGCCGGTGATATCATATAGAGAAGGAGCGACCATTCCTGTGTATGAGCCGGTGATATCATATAGAGAAGGAGCGACCATTCCTGTGTATGAGCCGGTGATATCATATAGAGAAGGAGCGACCATTCCTGTGTATGAGCCGGTGATATCATATAGAGAAGGAGCGACCATTCCTGTGTATGAACCTGTGATATCATATAGAGAAGGAGCGACCATTCCTGTGTATGAGCCGGTGATATCATATAGAGAAGGAGCGACCATTCCTGTGTATGAGCCTGTGATATCATATAGAGAAGGAGCGACCATTCCTGTGTATGAGCCGGTGATATCATATAGAGAAGGAGCGACCATTCCTGTGTATGAGCCGGTGATATCATATAGAGAAGGAGCGACCATTCCTGTGTATGAACCTGTGATATCATATAGAGAAGGAGCGACCATTCCTGTGTATGAACCTGTGTGATATCATATAGAGAAGGAGTGACCATTCCTGTGTATGAGCCGGTGATATCATATAGAGAAGGAGCGACCATTCCTTTGTATGAACCTGTGATATCATATAGAGAAGGAGCGACCATTCCTGTGTATGAGCCTGTGATATCATATAGAGAAGGAGCGACCATTCCTGTGTATGAGCCTGTGATATATAGAGAAGGAGCGACCATTCCTGTGTATGAGCCGGTGATATCATATAGAGAAGGAGCGACCATTCCTGTGTATGAGCCGGTGATATCATATAGAGAAGGAGCGACCATTCCTGTGTATGAGCCTGTGATATCATATAGAGAAGGAGCGACCATTCCTGTGTATGATCCGGTGATATCATATAGAGAAGGAGCGACCATTCCTGTGTATGAACCTGTGATATCATATAGAGAAAGAGCGACCATTCCTGTGTATGAGCCGGTGATATCATATAGAGAAGGAGGGACCATTCCTGTGTATGAGCCGGTGATATCATATAGAGAAGGAGCGACCATTCCTGTGTATGAACCTGTGATATCATATAGAGAAGGAGTGACCATTCATGTGTATGAGCCGGTGATATGATATAGAGAAGGAGCGACCATTCCTGTGTATGAGCCGGTGATATCATATAGAGAAGGAGCGACCATTCCTGTGTATGAGCCGGTGATATATAGAGAAGGAGCGACCATTCATGTGTATGAGCCGGTGATATGATATAGAGAAGGAGCGACCATTCCTGTGTATGAGCCGGTGATATCATATAGAGAAGGAGCGACCATTCCTGTGTATGAGCCGGTGATATCATATAGAGAAGGAGCGACCATTCCTGTGTATGAGCCGGTGATATCATATAGAGAAGGAGCGACCATTCCTGTGTATGAACCTGTGATATCATATAGAGAAGGAGCGACCATTCCTGTGTATGAGCCGGTGATATCATATAGAGAAGGAGCGACCATTCCTGTGTATGAACCTGTGATATCATATAGAGAAGGAGCGACCATTCCTGTGTATGAACCTGTGATATCATATAGAGAAGGAGCGACCATTCCTGTGTATGAACCTGTGATATCATATAGAGAAGGAGTGACCATTCCTGTGTATGAGCCGGTGATATCATATAGAGAAGGAGCGACCATTCCTGTGTATGAACCTGTGATATCATATAGAGAAGGAGCGACCATTCCTGTGTATGAACCTGTGATATCATATAGAGAAGGAGCGACCATTCCTGTGTATGAGCCGGTGATATCATATAGAGAAGGAGCGACCATTCCTGTGTATGAGCCTGTGATATCATATAGAGAAGGAGCGACCATTCCTGTGTATGAGCCGGTGATATCATATAGAGAAGGAGCGACCATTCCTGTGTATGAGCCGGTGATATCATATAGAGAAGGAGCGACCATTCCTGTGTATGAGCCGGTGATATCATATAGAGAAGGAGCGACCATTCCTGTGTATGAGCCTGTGATATCATATAGAGAAGGAGCGACCATTCCTGTGTATGAGCCTGTGATATCATATAGAGAAGGGGCGACCATTCCTGTGTATGAACCTGTGATATCATATAGAGAAGGAGCGACCATTCCTGTGTATGAGCCGGTGATATCATATAGAGAAGGAGCGACCATTCCTGTGTATGAGCCGGTGATATCATATAGAGAAGGGGCGACCATTCCTGTGTATGAACCTGTGATATCATATAGAGAAGGAGCGACCATTCCTGTGTATGAGCCGGTGATATCATATAGAGAAGGAGCGACCATTCCTGTGTATGAACCTGTGATATCATATAGAGAAGGAGCGACCATTCCTGTGTATGAACCTGTGATATCATATAGAGAAGGAGCGACCATTCCTGTGTATGAACCTGTGATATCATATAGAGAAGGAGTGACCATTCCTGTGTATGAGCCGGTGATATCATATAGAGAAGGAGCGACCATTCCTGTGTATGAACCTGTGATATCATATAGAGAAGGAGCGACCATTCCTGTGTATGAACCTGTGATATCATATAGAGAAGGAGCGACCATTCCTGTGTATGAGCCTGTGATATCATATAGAGAAGGAGTGAGCATTCCTGTGTATGAACCTGTGATATCATATAGAGAAGGAGCGACCATTCCTGTGTATGAGCCGGTGATATCATATAGAGAAGGAGCGACCATTCCTGTGTATGAGCCTGTGATATCATATAGTGAAGGAGTGACCATTCCTGTGTATGAGCCGGTGATATCATAAAGAGAAGGAGCGACCATTCCTGTGTATGAGCCAGTGATATCATATAGAGAAGGAGCGACCATTCCTGTGTATGAGCCCGTGATATCATATAGAGAAGGAGCGACCATTCCTGTGTATGAGCCTGTGATATCATATAGAGAAGGAGCGACCATTCCTGTGTATGAACCTGTGATATCATATAGAGAAGGAGCGACCATTCCTGTGTATGAGCCGGTGATATCATATAGAGAAGGAGCGACCATTCCTGTGTATGAGCCTGTGATATCATATAGAGAAGGAGCGACCATTCCTGTGTATGAGCCGGTGATATCATATAGAGAAGGAGCGACCATTCCTGTGTATGAGCCGGTGATATCATATAGAGAAGGAGCGACCATTCCTGTGTATGAGCCGGTGATATCATATAGAGAAGGAGCGACTATTCCTGTGTATGAGCCGGTGATATCATATAGAGAAGGAGCGACCATTCCTGTGTATGAACCTGTGATATCATATAGAGAAGGAGCGACCATTCCTGTGTATGAGCCGGTGATATCATATAGAGAAGGAGCGACCATTCCTGTGTATGAGCCTGTGATATCATATAGAGAAGGAGCGACCATTCCTGTGTATGATCCGGTGATATCATATAGAGAAGGAGCGACCATTCCTGTGTATGAACCTGTGATATCATATAGAGAAAGAGCGACCATTCCTGTGTATGAGCCGGTGATATCATATAGAGAAGGAGGGACCATTCCTGTGTATGAGCCGGTGATATCATATAGAGAAGGAGCGACCATTCCTGTGTATGAACCTGTGATATCATATAGAGAAGGAGTGACCATTCATGTGTATGAGCCGGTGATATGATATAGAGAAGGAGCGACCATTCCTGTGTATGAGCCGGTGATATCATATAGAGAAGGAGCGACCATTCCTGTGTATGAGCCGGTGATATATAGAGAAGGAGCGACCATTCATGTGTATGAGCCGGTGATATGATATAGAGAAGGAGCGACCATTCCTGTGTATGAGCCGGTGATATCATATAGAGAAGGAGCGACCATTCCTGTGTATGAGCCGGTGATATCATATAGAGAAGGAGCGACCATTCCTGTGTATGAGCCGGTGATATCATATAGAGAAGGAGCGACCATTCCTGTGTATGAGCCGGTGATATCATATAGAGAAGGAGCGACCATTCCTGTGTATGAGCCGGTGATATCATATAGAGAAGGAGCGACCATTCCTGTGTATGAACCTGTGATATCATATAGAGAAGGAGCGACCATTCCTGTGTATGAGCCGGTGATATCATATAGAGAAGGAGCGACCATTCCTGTGTATGAGCCTGTGATATCATATAGAGAAGGAGCGACCATTCCTGTGTATGAGCCGGTGATATCATATAGAGAAGGAGCGACCATTCCTGTGTATGAGCCGGTGATATCATATAGAGAAGGAGCGACCATTCCTGTGTATGAACCTGTGATATCATATAGAGAAGGAGCGACCATTCCTGTGTATGAACCTGTGATATCATATAGAGAAGGAGTGACCATTCCTGTGTATGAGCCGGTGATATCATATAGAGAAGGAGCGACCATTCCTTTGTATGAACCTGTGATATCATATAGAGAAGGAGCGACCATTCCTGTGTATGAGCCTGTGATATCATATAGAGAAGGAGCGACCATTCCTGTGTATGAGCCTGTGATATATAGAGAAGGAGCGACCATTCCTGTGTATGAGCCGGTGATATCATATAGAGAAGGAGCGACCATTCCTGTGTATGAGCCGGTGATATCATATAGAGAAGGAGCGACCATTCCTGTGTATGAGCCTGTGATATCATATAGAGAAGGAGCGACCATTCCTGTGTATGATCCGGTGATATCATATAGAGAAGGAGCGACCATTCCTGTGTATGAACCTGTGATATCATATAGAGAAAGAGCGACCATTCCTGTGTATGAGCCGGTGATATCATATAGAGAAGGAGGGACCATTCCTGTGTATGAGCCGGTGATATCATATAGAGAAGGAGCGACCATTCCTGTGTATGAACCTGTGATATCATATAGAGAAGGAGTGACCATTCATGTGTATGAGCCGGTGATATGATATAGAGAAGGAGCGACCATTCCTGTGTATGAGCCGGTGATATCATATAGAGAAGGAGCGACCATTCCTGTGTATGAGCCGGTGATATATAGAGAAGGAGCGACCATTCATGTGTATGAGCCGGTGATATGATATAGAGAAGGAGCGACCATTCCTGTGTATGAGCCGGTGATATCATATAGAGAAGGAGCGACCATTCCTGTGTATGAGCCGGTGATATCATATAGAGAAGGAGCGACCATTCCTGTGTATGAGCCGGTGATATCATATAGAGAAGGAGCGACCATTCCTGTGTATGAACCTGTGATATCATATAGAGAAGGAGCGACCATTCCTGTGTATGAGCCGGTGATATCATATAGAGAAGGAGCGACCATTCCTGTGTATGAACCTGTGATATCATATAGAGAAGGAGCGACCATTCCTGTGTATGAACCTGTGATATCATATAGAGAAGGAGCGACCATTCCTGTGTATGAACCTGTGATATCATATAGAGAAGGAGTGACCATTCCTGTGTATGAGCCGGTGATATCATATAGAGAAGGAGCGACCATTCCTGTGTATGAACCTGTGATATCATATAGAGAAGGAGCGACCATTCCTGTGTATGAACCTGTGATATCATATAGAGAAGGAGCGACCATTCCTGTGTATGAGCCGGTGATATCATATAGAGAAGGAGCGACCATTCCTGTGTATGAGCCTGTGATATCATATAGAGAAGGAGCGACCATTCCTGTGTATGAGCCGGTGATATCATATAGAGAAGGAGCGACCATTCCTGTGTATGAGCCGGTGATATCATATAGAGAAGGAGCGACCATTCCTGTGTATGAGCCGGTGATATCATATAGAGAAGGAGCGACCATTCCTGTGTATGAACCTGTGATATCATATAGAGAAGGAGCGACCATTCCTGTGTATGAGCCGGTGATATCATATAGAGAAGGAGCGACCATTCCTGTGTATGAACCTGTGATATCATATAGAGAAGGAGCGACCATTCCTGTGTATGAACCTGTGATATCATATAGAGAAGGAGCGACCATTCCTGTGTATGAACCTGTGATATCATATAGAGAAGGAGTGACCATTCCTGTGTATGAGCCGGTGATATCATATAGAGAAGGAGCGACCATTCCTGTGTATGAACCTGTGATATCATATAGAGAAGGAGCGACCATTCCTGTGTATGAACCTGTGATATCATATAGAGAAGGAGCGACCATTCCTGTGTATGAGCCTGTGATATCATATAGAGAAGGAGTGAGCATTCCTGTGTATGAACCTGTGATATCATATAGAGAAGGAGCGACCATTCCTGTGTATGAGCCGGTGATATCATATAGAGAAGGAGCGACCATTCCTGTGTATGAGCCTGTGATATCATATAGTGAAGGAGTGACCATTCCTGTGTATGAGCCGGTGATATCATAAAGAGAAGGAGCGACCATTCCTGTGTATGAGCCAGTGATATCATATAGAGAAGGAGCGACCATTCCTGTGTATGAGCCCGTGATATCATATAGAGAAGGAGCGACCATTCCTGTGTATGAGCCTGTGATATCATATAGAGAAGGAGCGACCATTCCTGTGTATGAACCTGTGATATCATATAGAGAAGGAGCGACCATTCCTGTGTATGAGCCGGTGATATCATATAGAGAAGGAGCGACCATTCCTGTGTATGAGCCGGTGATATCATATAGAGAAGGAGCGACCATTCCTGTGTATGAGCCGGTGATATCATATAGAGAAGGAGCGACCATTCCTGTGTATGAGCCGGTGATATCATATAGAGAAGGAGCGACTATTCCTGTGTATGAGCCGGTGATATCATATAGAGAAGGAGCGACCATTCCTGTGTATGAACCTGTGATATCATATAGAGAAGGAGCGACCATTCCTGTGTATGAGCCGGTGATACAGGGCCGGCTCCAGGTTTTTGTGGGCCCCGGGCGGAAGAGTCCCAGTGGGCCCCATCCACACGCAGACACACATACGTACACATACATATTTAACGACAAACTCACAAAAATACATATAGAACTGACACATCTATACAGTCATATACACTGACATACATAGATACACATCATACATGCATACAGACAAACACACAACACAACTCTGCTAGATACATACATACAGACACAGCGCTGCTACATACATACACACATAGCTCTGCTATATACATACAGACACAGCGCTGCTACATACATACACACATAGCTCTGCTATATACACACATAGCTCTGCTACATACACACATAGCTCTGCTACATACACACATAGCTCTGCTATATACACACATAGCTCTGCTATATACATACACACATAGCTCTGCTATATACATACACACATAGCTCTGCTATATACACACATAGCTCTGCTACATACACACATAGCTCTGCTATATACATACACACATAGCTCTGCTATATACATACACACATAGCTCTGCTATATACACACATAGCTCTGCTACATACACACATAGCTCTGCTACATACACACATAGCTCTGCTACATACACACATAGCTCTGCTACATACACACATAGCTCTGCTATATACACACATAGCTCTGCTACATACACACATAGCTCTGCTACATACACACATAGCTCTGCTATATACATACACACATAGCTCTGCTATATACATACACACATAGCTCTGCTATATACATACACACATAGCTCTGCTATATACATACAGACACAGCGCTGCTACATACATACACACATAGCTCTGCTATATACATACAGACACAGCGCTGCTACATACATACACACATAGCTCTGCTACATACACACATAGCTCTGCTACATACACACATAGCTCTGCTACATACACACATAGCTCTGCTATATACATACACACATAGCTCTGCTATATACATACACACATAGCTCTGCTATATACATGCACACATAGCTCTGCTATATACATACACACCTAGCTCTGCTATATACATACACACCTAGCTCTGCTATATACATGCACACATAGCTCTGCTATATACATACACACCTAGCTCTGCTATATACATACACACATAGCTCTGCTATATACATACACACCTAGCTCTGCTATATACATACACACCTAGCTCTGCTATATACATACACACCTAGCTCTGCTATATACATAGACACCTAGCTCTGCTATATACATACACACATAGCTCTGCTATATACATACACACCTAGCTCTGCTATATACATACACACCTAGCTCTGCTATATACATGCACACCTAGCTCTGCTATATACATGCACACCTAGCTCTGCTATATACATACACACCTAGCTCTGCTATATACATACACACATAGCTCTGCTATATACATACACACATAGCTCTGCTATATACATACACACCTAGCTCTGCTATATACATACACACCTAGCTCTGCTATATACATGCACACCTAGCTCTGCTATATACATACACACATAGCTCTGCTATATACATACACACATAGCTCTGCTATATACATACACACCTAGCTCTGCTATATACATACACACATAGCTCTGCTATATACATGCACACCTAGCTCTGCTATATACATGCACACCTAGCTCTGCTATATACATGCACACCTAGCTCTGCTATATACATACACACCTAGCTCTGCTATATACATGCACACCTAGCTCTGCTATATACATACACACATAGCTCTGCTATATACATACACACCTAGCTCTGCTATATACATGCACACATAGCTCTGCTATATACATGCACACATAGCTCTGCTATATACATACACACATAGCTCTGCTATATACATACACACATAGCTCTGCTATATACATGCACACATAGCTCTGCTATATACATGCACACATAGCTCTGCTATATACATACACACATAGCTCTGCTATATACATGCACACATAGCTCTGCTATATACATACACACCTAGCTCTGCTATATACATGCACACCTAGCTCTGCTATATACATACACACATAGCTCTGCTATATACATACACACCTAGCTCTGCTATATACATACACACCTAGCTCTGCTATATACATACACACATAGCTCTGCTATATACATGCACACATAGCTCTGCTATATACATACACACATAGCTCTGCTATATACATACACACATAGCTCTGCTATATACATACACACATAGCTCTGCTATATACATGCACACATAGCTCTGCTATATACATACACACATAGCTCTGCTATATACATGCACACATAGCTCTGCTATATACATACACACCTAGCTCTGCTATATACATACACACATAGCTCTGCTATATACATGCACACCTAGCTCTGCTATATACATACACACCTAGCTCTGCTATATACATGCACACCTAGCTCTGCTATATACATACACACATAGCTCTGCTATATACATGCACACCTAGCTCTGCTATATACATACACACCTAGCTCTGCTATATACATACACACCTAGCTCTGCTATATACATACACACATAGCTCTGCTATATACATACACACATAGCTCTGCTATATACATGCACACATAGCTCTGCTATATACATACACACATAGCTCTGCTATATACATACACACCTAGCTCTGCTATATACATGCACACCTAGCTCTGCTATATACATACACACATAGCTCTGCTATATACATACACACATAGCTCTGCTATATACATACACACCTAGCTCTGCTATATACATGCACACCTAGCTCTGCTATATACATGCACACCTAGCTCTGCTACATACATACACACCTAGCTCTGCTATATACATACACACATAGCTCTGCTACATACATACACACATAGCTCTGCTACATACATACACACTCTGCTATATACATAGACACCTAGCTCTGCTATATACATACACACATAGCTCTGCTATATACATACACACATAGCTCTGCTACATACATACACACATAGCTCTGCTATATACATACACACCTAGCTCTGCTATATACATACACACATAGCTCTGCTATATACATACACACATAGCTCTGCTATATACATACACACATAGCTCTGCTATATACATACACACATAGCTCTGCTATATACATACACACCTAGCTCTGCTATATACATACACACCTAGCTCTGCTATATACATACACACATAGCTCTGCTATATACATGCACACCTAGCTCTGCTATATACATACACACATAGCTCTGCTACATACATACACACTCTGCTATATACATGCACACCTAGCTCTGCTATATACATACACACATAGCTCTGCTATATACATACACACATAGCTCTGCTATATACATACACACATAGCTCTGCTATATACATACACACCTAGCTCTGCTATATACATACACACATAGCTCTGCTATATACATGCACACCTAGCTCTGCTATATACATACACACATAGCTCTGCTACATACATACACACTCTGCTATATACATGCACACCTAGCTCTGCTATATACATACACACATAGCTCTGCTATATACATACACACATAGCTCTGCTATATACATACACACATAGCTCTGCTACATACATACACACATAGCTCTGCTACATACATACACACTCTGCTATATACATAGACACCTAGCTCTGCTATATACATACACACATAGCTCTGCTATATACATACACACATAGCTCTGCTATATACATACACACATAGCTCTGCTATATACATACACACCTAGCTCTGCTATATACATACACACATAGCTCTGCTATATACATGCACACCTAGCTCTGCTATATACATACACACATAGCTCTGCTACATACATACACACTCTGCTATATACATGCACACCTAGCTCTGCTATATACATACACACATAGCTCTGCTATATACATACACACATAGCTCTGCTATATACATACACACATAGCTCTGCTATATACATACACACCTAGCTCTGCTATATACATACACACCTAGCTCTGCTATATACATACACACATAGCTCTGCTACATACAGACAGAGACAGACACGCGCGGCTCCGGGGGGGGGCATAAATCGGGGGTGGGGAGGGCACATACCGCTCAGGTCACGGAGGAGAGGGGGCCCACACAGCGCCGGAGGGACACGCTGTGCTGGGGGTCGCTGGCTGGCACTGCAACTCTCATCTGTGGGACTGAGCAGGACGCCGGTCTGTAGCTCCGCCCACAGATGAAGTTCAAACCAGGAAGTCTGCGCGCCTTAAAGAGACGGCGCCGCAGATTCCTGCCGAGGACTGCGGTCCCCGGAACTCGGCCGGGGACCGCAGAACTAAGGAGAGTGGGCCCCGGCCAAGGTGCACCAGAGCTGACGAGGCCGAGTGGGCCCCCCCGGCTCTCCAGGGCCCCGGCATTTGCCCGGGTATGCCGGGTGCTGACGCCGGCCCTGCGGTGATATCATATAGAGAAGGAGCGACCATTCCTGTGTATGAGCCGGTGATATCATATAGAGAAGGAGCGACCATTCCTGTGTATGAACCTGTGATATCATATAGAGAAGGAGCGACCACTCCTGTGTATGAGCCTGTGATATCATATAGAGAAGGAGCGACCATTCCTGTGTATGAGCCGGTGATATCATATAGAGAAGGAGCGACCATTCCTGTGTATGAACCTGTGATATCATATAGAGAAGAAGTGACCACTCCTGTGTATGAGCCTGTGATATCATATAGAGAAGGAGTGACCATTCCTGTGTATGAGCCTGTGATATCATATAGAGAAGGAGTGACCATTCCTGTGTATGAACCTGTGATATCATATAGAGAAGGAGCGACTATTCCTGTGTATGAGCCTGTGATATCATATAGAGAAGGAGTGACCATTCCTGTGTATGAGCCTGTGATATCATATAGAGAAGGAGCGACCATTCCTGTGTATGAACCTGTGATATCATATAGAGAAGGAGTGACCATTCCTGTGTATGAGCCTGTGATATCATATAGAGAAGGAGTGACCATTCCTGTGTATGAACCTGTGATATCATATAGAGAAGGGGCGACCATTCCTGTGTATGAGCCGGTGATATCATATAGAGAAGGAGCGACCATTCCTGTGTATGAGCCGGTGATATCATATAGAGAAGGAGTGACCATTCCTGTGTATGAACCTGTGATATCATATAGAGAAGGAGTGACCATTCCTGTGTATGAACCTGTGATATCATATAGAGAAGGAGCGACCATTCCTGTGTATGAGCCGGTGATATCATATAGAGAAGGAGCGACCATTCCTGTGTATGAGCCGGTGATATCATATAGAGAAGGAGCGACCATTCCTGTGTATGAGCCAGTGATATCATATAGAGAAGGAGCGACCATTCCTGTGTATGAACCTGTGATATCATATAGAGAAGGAGCGACCATTCCTGTGTATGAGCCGGTGATATCATATAGAGAAGGAGCGACCATTCCTGTGTATGAGCCTGTGATATCATATAGAGAAGGAGCGACCATTCCTGTGTATGAGCCGGTGATATCATATAGAGAAGGAGCGACCATTCCTGTGTATGAGCCGGTGATATCATATAGAGAAGGAGCGGCCATTCCTGTGTATGAACCTGTGATATCATATAGAGAAGGAGCGACCATTCCTGTGTATGAGCCGGTGATATCATATAGAGAAGGAGCGACCATTCCTGTGTATGAGCCGGTGATATCATATAGAGAAGGAGCGACCATTCCTGTGTATGAGCCGGTGATATCATATAGAGAAGGAGCGACCATTCTGTGGGGCCCCGAGGTTCGGTGTCGGTGCAGCGGTGCATTACCTTCAGGGACTCCACGCGGCTGGATCTTGTCATAGGTAGGAAATCCTCTATTTTGATTGTCGTAACGCCACTCTCAGAATTGCAGTCAGTGGGGACCGCCACTGCAGGTTAGGGGTGCCTGGGGCTGATAGTAGGTGCAGTCAGTTGTAATAGCCTCCTGAGAGTGAGACATGCCCCAGGGTCCCGTGTAGGTGTGTGGAACTACAAGTCGCAGAATGACTCACACGCACAAGCAGGATGTCTTTCAGGGATTTTACTCACTGATGGTGGCAGGGTGAGTAACCCGGGCGTAGCTGGGATGAACCAGGCTGGAACCAGGTGTCCTTCAGGCTGACTTATGAGGGTGGCTACCAACTCGCCTTCCTTAGCCCGTTGTGTTTTGGGGTAACCCCTGCTTGAAACCCTGCTGGGGTCGCCCAGGGAAGTTGCTGGTGCCTCTCTCCCCTTCTTTTTGGCCCGTTTGCTTGTAGCCTGGACCAGGTCACTCCGGCTGCTTGCCTCCTGTGAGCTATGGGCCCTCACTTTGCTACGTGGCTGCGGACTCTGTGGTGTTGTCTTGGGGGTGTAAAGTGCCCCCTCATGCAGGTTTGGCAAAGGACAGGTGGATCTATCCCTGCACTGGGACCTGTTACCCGTTTGGGCCTGGTATCTCCCTGACAGTCTCCTTACTTTCCACTCCGTTGCTCTCTCTTTAGCCGTGTGTGGATTTCGGGCAGCACTACCAGGTGACCGTTCTCCCCCGTCGGTAGTCACTGCGCGTACGTTGTCAGAATTGTGTAGAGCTACAGGGTCTGCTTCTGCCCTCCCTGAACTTCACCACTCAACTGTCTTCGGCTCACTCTTCCCTCCTCTCCTGTTCTTGCCTACGTCACCTAGCAACCAGGCTCTCTACCACACCCCTCGAGTGGAGATGGAGGCTTCGCCCCCTCCTGGGATCCCCAGGGGTCCTCTCAAAGGTAAATGTGTGAGACCTGATCACTATGCGCCTGTGTAGTCACACCTCGGTCAGCCTTCTGGATTACCTGTTTTGTACTGTCCCCAGCATGGGTGCAGTACTCAGTGGTGCCTGACCAGGTCAGGGGCGCCACATTCCCCCTTAGTTATCACCAGCACGTCCTCGGGCTGCAAGACAACATTTTAAAATGCGTAAAACAGTAAAACATGGTAAAACGTTTTAAAACCCACAGGTACCATACATCACCACCCTCCACCCACAAGTCCGTTAACCCACCCTAAACCCTCTCAGGCGGCAGGTCACCGGTTTCTTTTGGTAACCAGGTCTGGGCCATCAGCTTCCCCAGACCTTTCTTCCCATCTGCCTCTCCCGTTGGCCGCGCCTTCAGCCACTTCTGGCAGGATGTAAAGGCGGCTTTCATGGTCTGGTGGTTTCAGGGTATACCTGGCCTGGTGGAGCCGCGCCTTCAGCCTCTTCTGGCAGGATGCAGAGGCGGCCTCCACAGTTGGTGCTGACCAGGTACCCTCTTTGTGGTGGAGAGCCAGGCCCCATAAACAGGCGTGCTCCCTGGTAGTGGTTGTACCTCGGGGTAACTATAAACACTGCGAGAGTTTGTGGCTATAGACAGTTCATAGCCTATGGTCCATACACGAGGTGCAAAAGGATTTTCTCACACAAGTTCATGTGGGCACGTGCTTAAACTTGAACGTTGCAAAACTTTTCAAACTGCTGTAGTTTTCTTTACTTTTCTCTACTCCATTCCACCAGGGCTTTTGCCTATTGGGCTTTGGCACCTGACATTTTCTATGTTTCTGTCGTCTGTTTCTTTTTCTGTATCCTCATCTTCTGTTGTTGAGATAGCAGGTTTACTGTAGGGATTTCTGGGGCAGGGTGTGACATCTAGTGCGTACCATCCGCGTTCTCCTTGGTGCTTTGTAAATTCTACTGGGTCTCCTGTCTGTAGGTTTCTTCCTGGATGTCCTCTAGGTAAATGTGCTCTAACATCCCTTCTGTTCACAAAGATGCCCTCTTTTACACCAGGTGCTACTATAAAGCCATATCCAGACCTTAGACTGAAGTCTTCTACAACTCCTCGACAAAGTGGGCCTCTGACCTGCGATTTGGCTCTTCTCAAGGACCGCTTTTCCTCTAAGTCTCTGGCCGTGACCTCGTCCTTCTCCTCGGGAGACTGCTGTACAGGTGGATCCCTTGTCCTGCTGCGGCGCCGTGTCCTGCGGGCTGGGTCCTGCCTTGCTGCCACCTCACCGCTTGCAGGCTCCCAGGTGAGGTATCTGGACAAATCTTCCTCAGCGGAGGATGTCGGGCCCTCTTCATCCCAGCGGGAGTACGGCAGCATCTCTGGCTCTTGGACTGGTGCTGCATCCACTGCTGATGGCTCTGGGGTCAGCTTCTCAGATTCCTGGCCTCCCCTCCCCCTTAGTTCTTCTGGGCACTCCTCTTGTGGCAGCGATAGCGCAGGAATTTCATCAGCAGGCCAGGGCGGGGGACCCTTTGGCATGAATGTTGCAGGAGTCTTCCTGTGAGTATGCGGAGGGAGCAGATACCGGTCCACCATCTCCTTTGGGAAGTGGGCCGCCAGATCAGCCTTCAGCTTCCAGTATTCGGGGTCCTCCCCCAGCAGGGACTTCCTAGCAGGGACTTCCTTGGGCTGGGGAGCGGTGTCTGCTCTGACCTGGCAGGCCGGG
The DNA here is from genome assembly GCF_048569485.1 of Anomaloglossus baeobatrachus. Classification (NCBI taxonomy): domain Eukaryota; kingdom Metazoa; phylum Chordata; class Amphibia; order Anura; family Aromobatidae; genus Anomaloglossus; species Anomaloglossus baeobatrachus. The sequence continues at coordinate 39,134,998 of NC_134357.1, read as the reverse complement.
GTAAATAATTGTACAGTCTTGTCTTGGCGGGCCGAGCCTGGCGTGGCAGCGGCCTGGTCTTGGCGGGCCGAGCCTGGCGTGGCAGCGGCCTGGTCTTGGCGGGCCGAGCCTGGCGTGGCAGCGGCCTGGTCTTGGCGGGCCGAGCAGGGCATCGCTGCGGCGGCCTGGATTGGCGTCGCAGCTGCGATGAGATCTGTGCGGGCCGGGCTGGGCGCTTCTGCGGCCTGGATTGGCGTCGCAGCTGCGATGGGTTCTGTGCGGGCCGGGCTGGGCGCTTCTGCGGCCTGGATTGGCGTCGCAGCTGCGATGGGATCTGTGCGGGCCGGGCTGGGCGCTTCTGCGGCCTGGATTGGCGTCGCAGCTGCGATGGGATCTGTGCGGGCCGGGCTGGGCGCTTCTGCGGCCTGGATTGGCGTCGCAGCTGGAGCCGGTCCTTGGCGGGCCGAGCAGGGCATCGCTGCGGCGGCCTGGATTGGCGTCGCAGCTGCGATGGGATCTGTGCGGGCCGGGCTGGGCGCCTCTGCGGCCTGGATTGGCGTCGCAGCTGCAGCCGGTCCTTGGCGGGCCACACCTGCGGCGTGGAGGAGGGTCGCGGTGGCAGCCGGATCTTTGCGGGCCGGGCTGGGCATCGTTGCGGCGGCCTGGGCTCGGCGGGCCGCACCTGGTGTGGCTGCGGCCTGATTCAGCGTCGCCGCGCCGGGCATCTCTCCAGGGACCGCGGGCATGGCTGCAGGGGTCGGGGCACTCGCGCTGACAGGGGCAACACAGGACTCACCCATCGGTAACATCATCGGGGTCTGAGTCGCCGCCGCTCGGTCTGGCACTCGTCGTGCGGTTCCCCTCTCATAGGCCTGAACCGCTGCAGCCATCTCCAGAAGCTCCGTACGTCCCTCGCTGATCTGCCATACGACCCTGGCCTCCAGTTGGTCGCAAAACTGGGCAAGTTCCCGATACCACCAGGCAGCGGAGCCTGGTTCTGGGTCTCTGCGTTCAGACGCCATTTCCTCTGCGTCTCCTTCTTCTAGTAGCAGGCTTCTGGCTCCCTTTCTTTCCCGACGTCTCTGAACGCCTCCGCTCTCATCACTTGCGAGACCAGGACCCTTCAGGGGATCTCTGGGTAGCCACACCTCTTCGTGGGCGGTAACTTCTCCCAGCGCGGGCTGCTGTTGTTTTTCAGCGCGCTTTTCATGGTGGCAATATGGCGGCGCTTCCAATTTTCCAAGCGGACCGCCCAGGCACATGGTCACCTGTCTGAACAGGTCTAGTCCTTATCCTGTTCGTGACGCCAGATGTGTGGGGCCCCGAGGTTCGGTGTCGGTGCAGCGGTGCATTACCTTCAGGGACTCCACGCGGCTGGATCTTGTCATAGGTAGGAAATCCTCTATTTTGATTGTCGTGACGCCACTCTCAGAATTGCGGTCAGTGGGAACCGCCACTGCAGGTTAGGGGTGCCTGGGGCTGATAGTAGGTGCAGTCAGTTGTAATAGCCTCCTGAGAGTGAGGCATGCCCCAGGGTCCCGTGTAGGTGTGTGGAACTACAAGTCGCAGAATGACTCACACGCACAAGCAGGATGTCTTTCAGGGATTTTACTCACTGATGGTGGCAGGGTGAGTAACCTGGGCGTAGCTGGGATGAACCAGGCTGGAACCAGGTGTCCTTCAGGCTGACTTATGAGGGTGGCTACCAACTCGCCTTCCTTAGCCCGTTGTATTTTGGGGTAACCCCTGCTTGAAGCCCTGCTGGGGTCGCCCAGGGAAGTTGCTGGTGCCTCTCTCCCCTTCTTTTTGGCCCGTTTGCTTGTAGCCTGGACCAGGTCACTCCGGCAGCTTGCCTCCTGTGAGCTATGGGCCCTCACTTTGCTACGTGGCTGCGGACTCTGTGGTGTTGTCTTGGGGGTGTAAAGTGCCCCCTCATGCAGGTTTGGCAAAGGACAGGTGGATCTATCCCTGCACTGGGACCTGTTACCCGTTTGGGCCTGGTATCTCCCTGACAGTCTCCTTACTTTCCACTCCGTTGCTCTCTCTTTAGCCGTGTGGGGATTTCGGGCAGCACTACCAGGTGACCGTTCTCCCCCGTCGGTAGTCACTGCGCGTACGTTGTCAGAATTGTGTAGAGCTACAGGGTCTGCTTCTGCCCTCCCTGAACTTCACCACTCAACTGTCTTCGGCTCACTCTTCCCTCCTCTCCTGTTCTTGCCTACGTCACCTAGCAACCAGGCTCTCTACCACACCCCTCGAGTGGAGATGGAGGCTTCGCCCCCTCCTGGGATCCCCAGGGGTCCTCTCAAAGGTAAATGTATGAGACCTGATCACTATGCGCCTGTGTAGTCACACCTCGGTCAGCCTTCTGGATTACCTGTTTTGTACTGTCCCCAGCATGGGTGCAGTACTCAGTGGTGCCTGACCAGGTCAGGGGCGCCACAATTCCTGTGTATGAGCCGGTGATATCATATAGAGAAGGAGCGACTATTCCTGTGTATGAGCCGGTGATATCATATAGAGAAGGAGCGACCATTCCTGTGTATGAGCCAGTGATATCATATAGAGAAGGAGCGACCATTCCTGTGTATGAGCCGGTGATATCATAAAGAGAAGGAGCGACAATTCCTGTGTATGAACCTGTGATATCATATAGAGAAGGAGCGACCATTCCTGTGTATGAACCTGTGATATCATATAGAGAAGGAGCGACCATTCCTGTGTATGAGCCGGTGATATCATATAGAGAAGGAGCGACCATTCCTGTGTATGAACCTGTGATATCATATAGAGAAGGAGCGACCATTCCTGTGTATGAGCCGGTGATATTATATAGAGAAGGAGCGACCATTCCTGTGTATGAGCCGGTGATATCATATAGAGAAGGAGCGACCATTCCTGTGTATGAGCCGGTGATATCATATAGAGAAGGAGCGACCATTCCTGTGTATGAGCCGGTGATATTATATAGAGAAGGAGCGACCATTCCTGTGTATGAGCCGGTGATATCATATAGAGAAGGAGTGACCATTCCTGTGTATGAGCCGGTGATATCATATAGAGAAGGAGCGACCATTCCTGTGTATGAGCCGGTGATATCATATAGAGAAGGAGCGACCATTCCTGTGTATGAGTCGGTGATATCATATAGAGAAGGAGCGACCATTCCTGTGTATGAACCTGTGATATCATATAGAGAAGGAGTGACCATTCCTGTGTATGAACCGGTGATATCATATAGAGAAGGAGTGACCATTCCTGTGTATGAGCCTGTGAAATCATATAGAGAAGGAGCGACCATTCCTGTGTATGAACCTGTGATATCATATAGAGAAGGAGTGACCATTCCTGTGTATGAACCGGTGATATCATATAGAGAAGGAGCGACCATTCCTGTGTATGAGCCCGGTGATATCATATAGAGAAGGAGCGACCATTCCTGTGTATGAGCCGATGATATCATATAGAGAAGGAGCGACCATTTCTGTGTATGAGCCGGTGATATCATATAGAGAAGGAGCGACCATTTCTGTGTATGAGCCGATGATATCATATAGAGAAGGAGCGACCATTTCTGTGTATGAGCCGGTGATATCATATAGAGAAGGAGCGACCATTCCTGTGTATGAACCTGTGATATCATATAGAGAAGGAGTGACCATTCCTGTGTATGAACCGGTGATATCATATAGAGAAGGAGTGACCATTCCTGTGTATGAGCCTGTGATATCATATAGAGAAGGAGCGACCATTTCTGTGTATGAGCCGGTGATATCATATAGAGAAGGAGCGATCATTCCTGTGTATGAACCTGTGATATCATATAGAGAAGGAGTGACCATTCCTGTGTATGAGCCTGTGATATCATATAGAGAAGGAGCGACCATTTCTGTGTATGAGCCGGTGATATCATATAGAGAAGGAGCGACCATTCCTGTGTATGAACCTGTGATATCATATAGAGAAGGAGTGACCATTCCTGTGTATGAGCCGGTGATATCATATAGAGAAGGAGCGACCATTCCTGTGTATGAACCTGTGATATCATATAGAGAAGGAGCGACCATTCCTGTGTATGAGCCGGTGATATCATATAGAGAAGGGGCGACCATTCCTGTGTATGAGCCGGTGATATCATATAGAGAAGGAGCGACCATTCCTGTGTATGAGCCTGTGATATCATATAGAGAAGGAGCGACCATTCCTGTGTATGAACCTGTGATATCATATAGAGAAGGAGCGACCATTCCTGTGTATGAGCCGATGATATCATATAGAGAAGGAGCGACCATTTCTGTGTATGAACCTGTGATATCATATAGAGAAGGAGCGACCATTCCTGTGTATGAGCCGGTGATATCATATAGAGAAGGAGCGACCATTCCTGTGTATGAGCCGATGATATCATATAGAGAAGGAGCGACCATTCCTGTGTATGAGCCGGTGATATCATATAGAGAAGGAGCGACCATTCCTGTGTATGAACCTGTGATATCATATAGAGAAGGGGCGACCATTCCTGTGTATGAGCCGGTGATATCATATAGAGAAGGAGTGACCATTCCTGTGTATGAGCCGGTGATATCATATAGAGAAGGAGCGACCATTCCTGTGTATGAGCCGGTGATATCATATAGAGAAGGAGCGACCATTCCTGTGTATGAGTCGGTGATATCATATAGAGAAGGAGCAACCATTCCTGTGTATGAGCCCGGTGATATCATATAGAGAAGGAGCGACCATTCCTGTGTATGAGCCGATGATATCATATAGAGAAGGAGCGACCATTTCTGTGTATGAGCCGGTGATATCATATAGAGAAGGAGCGACCATTTCTGTGTATGAGCCGATGATATCATATAGAGAAGGAGCGACCATTTCTGTGTATGAGCCGGTGATATCATATAGAGAAGGAGCGACCATTCCTGTGTATGAACCTGTGATATCATATAGAGAAGGAGTGACCATTCCTGTGTATGAACCGGTGATATCATATAGAGAAAGAGTGACCATTCCTGTGTATGAGCCTGTGATATCATATAGAGAAGGAGCGACCATTTCTGTGTATGAGCCGGTGATATCATATAGAGAAGGAGCGACCATTCCTGTGTATGAACCTGTGATATCATATAGAGAAGGAGTGACCATTCCTGTGTATGAGCCTGTGATATCATATAGAGAAGGAGCGACCATTTCTGTGTATGAGCCGGTGATATCATATAGAGAAGGAGCGACCATTCCTGTGTATGAACCTGTGATATCATATAGAGAAGGAGCGACCATTCCTGTGTATGAGCCGGTGATATCATATAGAGAAGGAGCGACCATTCCTGTGTATGAGCCTGTGATATCATATAGAGAAGGGGCGACTATTCCTGTGTATGAGCCGGTGATATCATATAGAGAAGGAGCGACCATTCCTGTGTATGAGCCTGTGATATCATATAGAGAAGGAGCGACCATTCCTGTGTATGAACCTGTGATATCATATAGAGAAGGAGCGACCATTCCTGTTTATGAACCTGTGATATCATATAGAGAAGGAGCGACCATTCCTGTGTATGAGCCGGTGATATAATATAGAGAAGGAGCGACCATTCCTGTGTATGAGCCGGTGATATTATATAGAGAAGGAGCGACCATTCCTGTGTATGAACCGGTGATATCATATAGAGAAGGAGCGACCATTCATGTGTATGAGCCGGTGATATCATATAGAGAAGGAGCGACCATTCCTGTGTATGAGCCGGTGAAATCATATAGAGAAGGAGCGACCATTCCTGTGTATGAACCTGTGATATCATATAGAGAAGGAGCGACCATTGCTGTGTATGAGCCGGTGATATCATATAGAGAAGGAGCGACCATTCCTGTGTATGAGCCGGTGATATCATATAGAGAAGGAGCGACCATTCCTGTGTATGAGCCGGTGATATCATATAGAGAAGCAGCGACCATTCCTGTGTATGAGCCTGTGATATCATATAGAGAAGGAGCGACCATTCCTGTGTATGAGCCGGTGATATCATATAGAGAAGGAGCGACCATTCCTGTGTATGAACCTGTGATATCATATAGAGAAGGAGCGACCATTCCTGTGTATGAGCCGGTGATATCATATAGAGAAGGAGCGACTATTCCTGTGTATGAGCCTGTGATATCATATAGAGAAGGAGCGACCATTCCTGTGTATGAACCTGTGATATCATATAGAGAAAGAGCGACCATTCCTGTGTATGAGCCGGTGATATCATATAGAGAAGGAGCGACCATTCCTGTGTATGAGCCGGTGATATCATAAAGAGAAGGAGCGACCATTCCTGTGTATGAGCCGGTGATATCATATAGAGAAGGAGTGACCATTCCTGTGTATGAGCCGGTGATATCATATAGAGAAGGAGGGACCATTCCTGTGTATGAGCCGGTGATATCATAAAGAGAAGGAGCGACCATTCCTGTGTATGAGCCGGTGATATCATATAGAGAAGGAGTGACCATTCCTGTGTATGAGCCTGTGATATCATATAGAGAAGGAGCGACCATTCCTGTGTATGAACCTGTGATATCATATAGAGAAAGAGCGACCATTCCTGTGTATGACCCTGTGATATCATATAGAGAAGGAGGGACCATTCCTGTGTATGAGCCGGTGATATCATAAAGAGAAGGAGCGACCATTCCTGTGTATGAGCCGGTGATATCATATAGAGAAGGAGTGACCATTCCTGTGTATGAGCCGGTGATATCATATAGAGAAGGAGGGACCATTCCTGTGTATGAGCCGGTGATATCATAAAGAGAAGGAGCGACCATTCCTGTGTATGAGCCGGTGATATCATATAGAGAAGGAGTGACCATTCCTGTGTATGAGCCGGTGATATATAGAGAAGGAGCGACCATTCATGTGTATGAGTCGGTGATATGATATAGAGAAGGAGCGACCATTCCTGTGTATGAGCCGGTGATATCATATAGAGAAGGAGCGACCATTCCTGTGTATGAGCCTGCGATATCATATAGAGAAGGAGCAACCATTCCTGTGTATGAGCCGGTGATATCATATAGAGAAGGAGCGACCATTCCTGTGTATGAACCTGTGATATCATATAGAGAAGGAGCGACCATTCCTGTGTATGAGCCGGTGATATCATATAGAGAAGGAGCGACCATTCCTGTGTATGAGCCGGTGATATCATATAGAGAAGGAGCGACCATTCCTGTGTATGAGCCGGTGATATCATATAGAGAAGGAGCGACCATTCCTGTGTATGAGCCTGTGATATCATATAGAGAAGGAGCGACCATTCCTGTGTATGAGCCGGTGATATCATATAGAGAAGGAGCGACCATTCCTGTGTATGAACCTGTGATATCATTTAGAGAAGGAGTGACCATTCCTGTGTATGAGCCTGTGATATCATATAGAGAAGGAGCGACCATTTCTGTGTATGAGCCGGTGATATCATATAGAGAAGGAGCGACCATTCCTGTGTATGAGCCGGTGATATCATATAGAGAAGGAGCGACCATTCCTGTGTATGAACCTGTGATATCATATAGAGAAGGAGCGACCATTCCTGTGTATGAACCTGTGATATCATATAGAGAAGGAGCGACCATTCCTGTGTATGAGCCGGTGATATCATATAGAGAAGGGGCGACCATTCCTGTGTATGAGCCGGTGATATCATATAGAGAAGGAGCGACCATTCCTGTGTATGAGCCTGTGATATCATATAGAGAAGGAGCGACCATTCCTGTGTATGAACCTGTGATATCATATAGAGAAGGAGCGACCATTCCTGTTTATGAACCTGTGATATCATATAGAGAAGGAGCGACCATTCCTGTGTATGAGCCGGTGATATAATATAGAGAAGGAGCGACCATTCCTGTGTATGAGCCGGTGATATTATATAGAGAAGGAGCGACCATTCCTGTGTATGAACCGGTGATATCATATAGAGAAGGAGCGACCATTCATGTGTATGAGCCGGTGATATCATATAGAGAAGGAGCGACCATTCCTGTGTATGAGCCGGTGAAATCATATAGAGAAGGAGCGACCATTCCTGTGTATGAACCTGTGATATCATATAGAGAAGGAGCGACCATTGCTGTGTATGAGCCGGTGATATCATATAGAGAAGGAGCGACCATTCCTGTGTATGAGCCGGTGATATCATATAGAGAAGGAGCGACCATTCCTGTGTATGAGCCGGTGATATCATATAGAGAAGCAGCGACCATTCCTGTGTATGAGCCTGTGATATCATATAGAGAAGGAGCGACCATTCCTGTGTATGAGCCGGTGATATCATATAGAGAAGGAGCGACCATTCCTGTGTATGAACCTGTGATATCATATAGAGAAGGAGCGACCATTCCTGTGTATGAGCCGGTGATATCATATAGAGAAGGAGCGACCATTCCTGTGTATGAGCCTGTGATATCATATAGAGAAGGAGCGACCATTCCTGTGTATGAACCTGTGATATCATATAGAGAAAGAGCGACCATTCCTGTGTATGAGCCGGTGATATCATATAGAGAAGGAGGGACCATTCCTGTGTATGAGCCGGTGATATCATAAAGAGAAGGAGCGACCATTCCTGTGTATGAGCCGGTGATATCATATAGAGAAGGAGCGACCATTCCTGTGTATGAGCCGGTGATATATAGAGAAGGAGCGACCATTCATGTGTATGAGTCGGTGATATGATATAGAGAAAGAGCGACCATTCCTGTGTATGAGCCGGTGATATCATATAGAGAAGGAGCGACCATTCCTGTGTATGAGCCTGCGATATCATATAGAGAAGGAGCGACCATTCCTGTGTATGAGCCTGTGATATCATATAGAGAAGGAGCGACTATTCCTGTGTATGAGCCTGTGATATCATATAGAGAAGGAGCGACCATTCCTGTGTATGAACCTGTGATATCATATAGAGAAGGAGCGACCATTCCTGTGTATGAGCCTGTGATATCATATAGAGAAGGAGCGACCATTCCTGTGTATGAGCCGGTGATATCATATAGAGAAGGAGCGACCATTCCTGTGTATGAGCCGGTGATATCATATAGAGAAGGAGCGACCATTCCTGTGTATGAACCTGTGATATCATTTAGAGAAGGAGCGACCATTCCTGTGTATGAGCCGGTGATATCATATAGAGAAGGAGCGACCATTCCTGTGTATGAACCTGTGATATCATATAGAGAAGGAGCGACCATTCCTGTGTATGAGCCTGTGATATCATATAGAGAAGGAGCGACCATTCCTGTGTATGATCCGGTGATATCATATAGGGAAGGAGCGACCATTCCTGTGTATGAGCCCGGTGATATCATATAGAGAAGGAGCGACCATTCCTGTGTATGAGCCGGTGATATCATATAGAGAAGGAGCGACCATTCCTGTGTATGAGCCTGTGATATCATATAGAGAAGGAGCGACCATTCCTGTGTACGAGCCGGTGATATCATATAGAGAAGGAGCGACCATTCCTGTGTATGAGCCGGTGATATCATATAGAGAAGGAGCGACCATTCCTGTGTATGAACCTGTGATATCATATAGAGAAGGAGCGACCATTCCTGTGTATGAACCTGTGATATCATATAGAGAAGGAGCGACCATTCCTGTGTATGAGCCGGTGATATCATATAGAGAAGGAGCGACCATTCCTGTGTATGAGCCGGTGATATCATATAGAGAAGGAGTGACCATTCCTGTGTATGAACCTGTGATATCATATAGAGAAGGAGTGACCATTCCTGTGTATGAGCCTGTGATATCATATAGAGAAGGAGCGACCATTCCTGTGTATGATCCGGTGATATCATATAGGGAAGGAGCGACCATTCCTGTGTATGAGCCCGGTGATATCATATAGAGAAGGAGCGACCATTCCTGTGTATGAGCCGGTGATATCATATAGAGAAGGAGCGACCATTCCTGTGTATGAGCCTGTGATATCATATAGAGAAGGAGCGACCATTCCTGTGTACGAGCCGGTGATATCATATAGAGAAGGAGCGACCATTCCTGTGTATGAGCCGGTGATATCATATAGAGAAGGAGCGACCATTCCTGTGTATGAACCTGTGATATCATATAGAGAAGGAGCGACCATTCCTGTGTATGAACCTGTGATATCATATAGAGAAGGAGCGACCATTCCTGTGTATGAGCCGGTGATATCATATAGAGAAGGAGCGACCATTCCTGTGTATGAGCCGGTGATATCATATAGAGAAGGAGTGACCATTCCTGTGTATGAACCTGTGATATCATATAGAGAAGGAGTGACCATTCCTGTGTATGAGCCTGTGATATCATATAGAGGAGTGAGCATTCCTGTGTATGAACCTGTGATATCATATAGAGAAGGAGCGACCATTTCTGTGTATGAGCCGGTGATATCATATAGAGAAGGAGCAACCATTCCTGTGTATGAGCCTGTGATATCATATAGAGAAGGAGTGACCATTCCTGTGTATGAACCTGTGATATCATATAGAGAAGGAGTGACCATTCCTGTGTATGAGCCGGTGATATCATATAGAGAAGGAGCGACCATTCCTGTGTATGAGCCTGTGATATCATATAGAGAAGGAGTGACCACTCCTGTGTATGAGCCTGTGATATCATATAGAGAAGGAGTGACCATTCCTGTGTATGAGCCTGTGATATCATATAGAGAAGGAGCGACCATTCCTGTGTATGAGCCTGTGATATCATATAGAGAAGGAGCGACCATTCCTGTGTATGAACCTGTGATATCATATAGAGAAGGAGCGACCATTCCTGTGTATGAGCCGGTGATATCATATAGAGAAGGAGCGACCATTCCTGTGTATGAGCCTGTGATATCATATAGAGAAGGAGCGACCATTCCTGTGTATGAGCCTGTGATATCATATAGAGAAGGAGCGACCATTCCTGTGTATGAGCCGGTGATATCATATAGAGAAGGAGCGACCATTCCTGTGTATGAGCCGGTGATATCATATAGAGAAGGAGCGACCATTCCTGTGTATGAGCCGGTGATATCATATAGAGAAGGAGCGACCATTCCTGTGTATGAGCCGGTGATATCATATAGAGAAGGAGCGACCATTCCTGTGTATGAGCCGGTGATATCATAAAGAGAAGGAGCGACCATTCCTGTGTATGAGCCGGTGATATCATATAGAGAAGGAGCGACCATTCCTGTGTATGAGCCGGTGATATCATATAGAGAAGGAGCGACCATTCCTGTGTATGAACCTGTGATATCATATAGAGAAGGAGCGGCCATTCCTGTGTATGAACCTGTGATATCATATAGAGAAGGAGCGACCATTCCTGTGTATGAACCTGTGATATTATATAGAGAAGGAGCGGCCATTCCTGTGTATGAACCTGTGATATGATATAGAGAAGGAGCGACCATTCCTGTGTATGAGCCGGTGATATCATATAGAGAAGGAGCGGCCATTCCTGTGTATGAACCTGTGATATCATATAGAGAAGGAGCGACCATTCCTGTGTATGAACCTGTGATATCATATAGAGAAGGAGCGACCATTCCTGTGTATGAGCCGGTGATATCATATAGAGAAGGAGCGACCATTCCTGTGTATGAGCCGGTGATATCATATAGAGAAGGAGCGACCATTCCTGTGTATGAGCCGGTGATATCATATAGAGAAGGAGCGACCATTCCTGTGTATGAGCCGGTGATATCATATAGAGAAGGAGCGACCATTCCTGTGTATGAGCCGGTGATATCATATAGAGAAGGAGCGACCATTCCTGTGTATGAGCCGGTGATATTATATAGAGAAGGAGCGACCATTCCTGTGTATGAGCCGGTGATATCATATAGAGAAGCAGCGACCATTCCTGTGTATGAGCCTGTGATATCATATAGAGAAGGAGCGACCATTCCTGTGTATGAGCCGGTGATATCATATAGAGAAGGAGCGACCATTCCTGTGTATGAACCTGTGATATCATATAGAGAAGGAGCAACCATTCCTGTGTATGAACCTGTGATATCATATAGAGAAGGAGCGGCCATTCCTGTGTATGAACCTGTGATATCATATAGAGAAGGAGCGACCATTCCTGTGTATGAGCCGGTGATATCATATAGAGAAGGAGCGACCATTCCTGTGTATGAACCTGTGATATCATATAGAGAAGGAGCGACCATTCCTGTGTATGAACCTGTGATATCATATAGAGAAGGAGCGACCATTCCTGTGTATGAGCCGGTGATATCATATAGAGAAGGAGCGACCATTCCTGTGTATGAGCCGGTGATATTATATAGAGAAGGAGCGACCATTCCTGTGTATGAGCCGGTGATATCATATAGAGAAGGAGCGGCCATTCCTGTGTATGAGCCGGTGATATCATATAGAGAAGGAGCGACCATTCCTGTGTATGAGCCGGTGATATCATATAGAGAAGGAGCGACCATTCCTGTGTATGAGCCGGTGATATTATATAGAGAAGGAGCGACCATTCCTGTGTATGAGCCGGTGATATCATATAGAGAAGGAGCGACCATTCCTGTGTATGAACCTGTGATATCATATAGAGAAGGAGCGACCATTCCTGTGTATGAGCCTGTGATATCATGTAGAGAAGGAGCGACCATTCCTGTGTATGAGCCTGTGATATCATATAGAGAAGGAGCGACCATTCCTGTATATGAGCCGGTGATATCATATAGAGAAGGAGCGACCATTCCTGTGTATGAGCCTGTGATATCATATAGAGAAGGGGCGACCATTCCTGTGTATGAACCTGTGATATCATATAGAGAAGCAGCGACCATTCCTGTGTATGAGCCTGTGATATCATATAGAGAAGGAGCGACCATTCCTGTGTATGAGCCGGTGATATCATATAGAGAAGGAGCGACCATTCCTGTGTATGAGCCGGTGATATCATATAGAGAAGGAGCGACCATTCCTGTGTATGAACCTGTGATATCATATAGAGAAGGAGCGACCATTCCTGTGTATGAGCCGGTGATATCATATAGAGAAGGAGCGACCATTCCTGTGTATGAGCCGGTGATATCATATAGAGAAGGAGCGACCATTCCTGTGTATGAGCCGGTGATATCATATAGAGAAGGAGCGACCATTCCTGTGTATGAGCCGGTGATATCATATAGAGAAGGAGCGACCATTCCTGTGTATGAACCTGTGATATCATATAGAGAAGGAGCGGCCATTCCTGTGTATGAGCCGGTGATATCATATAGAGAAGGAGCGACCATTCCTGTGTATGAGCCAGTGATATCATATAGAGAAGGAGCGACCATTCCTGTGTATGAGCCGGTGATATCATATAGAGAAGGAGTGACCATTCCTGTGTATGAGCCGGTGATATCATATAGAGAAGGAGGGACCATTCCTGTGTATGAGCCTGTGATATCATATAGAGAAGGAGCGACCATTCCTGTGTATGAGCCAGTGATATCATATAGAGAAGGAGCGACCATTCCTGTGTATGAGCCTGTGATATCATATAGAGAAGGAGCGACCATTCATGTGTATGAGCCGGTGATATCATATAGAGAAGGAGCGACCATTCCTGTGTATGAGCCGGTGATATCATATAGAGAAGGAGCGACCATTCCTGTGTATGAGCCGGTGATATCATATAGAGAAGGAGCGACCATTCCTGTGTATGAGCCGGTGATATCATATAGAGAAGGAGCGACCATTCCTGTGTATGAGCCCGTGATATCATATAGAGAAGGAGCGACCATTCCTGTGTATGAGCCGGTGATATGATATAGAGAAGGAGCGACCATTCCTGTGTATGAGCCCGGTGATATCATATTGAGAAGGAGCGACCATTCCTGTGTATGATCCGGTGATATCATATAGAGAAGGAGCGACCATTCCTGTGTATGAGCCAGTGATATCATATAGAGAAGGAGCGACCATTCCTGTGTATGAGCCGGTGATATCATATAGAGAAGGAGCGACCATTCCTGTGTATGAGCCAGTGATATCATATAGAGATGGAGCGACCATTCCTGTGTATGAGCCGGTGATATCATATAGAGAAGGAGCAACCATTCCTGTGTATGAGCCGATGATATCATATAGAGAAGGAGCGACCATTCCTGTGTATGAGCCGGTGATATCATATAGAGAAGGAGCGACCATTCCTGTGTATGAGCCTGTGATATCATATAGAGAAGGAGCGACCATTCCTGTGTATGAGCCGGTGATATCATATAGAGAAGGAGCGACCATTCCTGTGTATGAGCCGGTGATATCATATAGAGAAGGAGCGACCATTCCTGTGTATGAGCCGGTGATATATAGAGAAGGAGCGACCATTCCTGTGTATGAGCCGGTGATATCATATAGAGAAGGAGCGACCATTCCTGTGTATGAGCCGGTGATATCATATAGAGAAGGAGCGACCATTCCTGTGTATGAGCCGGTGATATCATATAGAGAAGGAGCGACCATTCCTGTGTATGAACCTGTGATATCATATAGAGAAGCAGCGACCATTCCTGTGTATGAGCCTGTGATATCATATAGAGAAGGAGCGACCATTCCTGTGTATGAGCCGGTGATATCATATAGAGAAGGAGCGACCATTCCTGTGTATGAGCCGGTGATATCATATAGAGAAGGAGCGACCATTCCTGTGTATGAGCCCGTGATATCATATAGAGAAGGAGCGACCATTCCTGTGTATGAGCCGGTGATATCATATAGAGAAGGAGCGACCATTCCTGTGTATGAGCCCGGTGATATCATATAGAGAAGGAGCGACCATTCCTGTGTATGAGCCGGTGATATCATATAGAGAAGGAGCGACCATTCCTGTGTATGAGCCGGTGATATCATATAGAGAAGGAGTGACCATTCCTGTGTATGAGCCGGTGATATCATATAGAGAAGGAGCGACCATTCCTGTGTATGAACCTGTGATATCATATAGAGAAGGAGCGACCATTCCTGTGTATGAACCTGTGATATCATATAGAGAAGGAGCGACCATTCCTGTGTATGAGCCCGTGATATCATATAGAGAAGGAGCGACCATTCCTGTGTATGAGCCCGGTGATATCATATAGAGAAGGAGCGACCATTCCTGTGTATGAGCCGGTGATATCATATAGAGAAGGAGCGACCATTCCTGTGTATGAGCCGGTGATATCATATAGAGAAGGAGTGACCATTCCTGTGTATGAGCCGGTGATATCATATAGAGAAGGAGCGACCATTCCTGTGTATGAACCTGTGATATCATATAGAGAAGGAGCGACCATTCCTGTGTATGAACCTGTGATATCATATAGAGAAGGAGCGACCATTCCTGTGTATGAGCCCGTGATATCATATAGAGAAGGAGCGACCATTCCTGTGTATGAGCCGGTGATATCATATAGAGAAGGAGCGACCATTCCTGTGTATGAGCCGGTGATATCATATAGAGAAGGAGCGACCATTCCTGTGTATGAGCCAGTGATATCATATAGAGAAGGAGCGACCATTCCTGTGTATGAGCCTGTGATATCATATAGAGAAGGAGCGACCATTCCTGTGTATGAGCCTGTGATATCATATAGAGAAGGAGCGACTATTCCTGTGTATGAGACAGTGATATCATATAGAGAAGGAGCGACCATTCCTGTGTATGAGCCGGTGATATCATATAGAGAAGGAGCGACCATTCCTGTGTATGAGCCTGTGATATCATATAGAGAAGGAGCGACCATTCCTGTGTATGAGCCGGTGATATCATATAGAGAAGGAGCGACCATTCCTGTGTATGAGCCGGTGATATCATATAGAAAAGGAGCGACCATTCCTGTGTATGAGCCGGTGTTATCATATAGAGAAGGAGCGACCATTCCTGTGTATGAGCCGGTGATATCATATAGAGAAGGAGCGACCATTCCTGTGTATGAGCCGGTGATATCATATAGAGAAGGAGCGACCATTCCTGTGTATGAACCTGTGATATCATATAGAGAAGGAGCGACCATTCCTGTGTATGAGCCTGTGATATCATATAGAGAAGGAGCGACCATTCCTGTGTATGAACCTGTGATATCATATAGAGAAGGAGCGACCATTGCTGTGTATGAGCCTGTGATATCATATAGAGAAGGAGCGACCATTCCTGTGTATGAGCCGGTGATATCATATAGAGAAGGAGCGACCATTCCTGTGTATGAGCCGGTGACATCATATAGAGAAGGAGCGACCATTCCTGTGTATGAACCTGTGATATCATATAGAGAAGGAGCGACCATTGCTGTGTATGAGCCTGTGATATCATATAGAGAAGGAGCGACTATTCCTGTGTATGAGCCGGTGATATCATAAAGAGAAGGAGCGACCATTCCTGTATATGAGCCGGTGATATCATATAGAGAAGGAGCGACCATTCCTGTATATGAGCCGGTGATATCATATAGAGAAGGAGCGACCATTCCTGTGTATGAGCCGGTGATATCATAAAGAGAAGGAGCGACCATTCCTGTATATGAGCCGGTGATATCATATAGAGAAGGAGCGACCATTCCTGTGTATGAGCCGGTGATATCATATAGAGAAGGAGCGACCATTCCTGTGTATGAGCCTGTGATATCATATAGAGAAGGAGCGACCATTCCTGTGTATGAGCCTGTGATATCATATAGAGAAGGAGCGACCATTGCTGTGTATGAGCCTGTGATATCATATAGAGAAGGAGCGACTATTCCTGTGTATGAGCCGGTGATATCATATAGAGAAGGAGCGACCATTCCTGTGTATGAGTCTATGATACAAAGAAGGTGGCTAAAATGTAAAGGTGAAGTGCGAGAAGTAATGGAGGAGGGTAGGAAGACATGACACAAGGGTGAGCAATGCAGCTCAGTGATCGCTCAGAGATTACGGCCTCTTCCATGAATATAGACATTAAAGTGAACTGCTCGCTTGTTTTGAATACTTTGCTTCCTTGTAAGTGACACTGGCTTTTAAAGCCGGCCATGCAGAGACACTAATGGCTCCATTAGTCCCTGGGGTTGTCACCTATTCCTTCATGATGGGAGTTAAAAGAAACCTTTGTAAATTAGCCGTACTAATACCTATAAACAAACAAACCAAACCCTGCTGCCTGTCTGCACCTCCCTGGACCCTTCCCATCTCCTCCTGCCCTTCCTGCCTGTCTGTGGCGCTGCCCCACTCTCTCCCCACTTTCTGAGGCTTCTTGCCTCTTTCCCCTGCAAATATCTGGCTCCAAGTGGCTTTACCTATTGTTTTATGGCAAAGAGGATTTCAATCAGAGGCAACCAAACTGAAAAGTCCAGTGGGATTACACCCGCTTGTTTGTAAGGTGATCACAATCTTCAGTATCCACAAACACTGAGATCTACATAAGTTATGTTTTCCTTGTTTTGCAACATTGTAACTAAAAGTAACTAAAAAGGAAAGAAGGGGGCAGGATTGTAAGAATGCATTGCAAGGCATTGCAGATTCAAGGTTCCCTTTTAACCAAATGGCCACGGAATCACCTGCTGCTCCGTGTGACCACCAAACAGCATAAGTGGCCACTAAAATAATTGTGTGTGTATATATATATATATATATATATATATATATATATACACACACACACAGTATAGACCAAAAGTTTGGACACACCTTCTCATATCTAGAACAACTGTTAAGAGGAGACTTTGTGCAGCAGCCTTCATGGTAAAATAGCTGCTAGGAAACCACTGCTAAGGACAGGCAACAAGCAGAAGAGACTTGTTTGGGCTAAAGAACACAAGGAATGGGCATTAGACCAGTGGAAATCTGTGCTTTGGTCTGATGAGTCCAAATTTGAGATCTTTGGATCCAACCACCGTGTCTTTGTAGAAAAGGTGAACGGATGGACTCTACATGGCTGGTTCCCACCGTGAAGCATGGAGGAGGAGGTGTGATGGTGTGGGGGGCTTTGCTGGTGACACTGTTGGGGATTTATTCAAAATTGAAGGCATACAGAACCAGCATGGCTACCACAGCATCTTGCAGCGGCGTGCTATTCCATCCGGTTTGCGTTTAGCTGGACCATCATTTATTTTTCAACAGGACAATGACCCCAAACACCTCCAGGCTGTGTAAGGGCTATTTGACTAAGAAGGGGAGTGATGGGGTGCTACGCCAGATGACCTGGCCTCCACAGTCACCAGACCTGAACCCAATCCAGATGGTTTGGGGTGAGCTGGACCGCAGAGTGAAGGCAAAAGGGCCAACAAGTGCTAAGCATCTCTGGGAACTCCTTCAAGACTGTTGGAAAACCATTTCCGGTGACTACATCTTGAAGCTCATCAAGAGAATGCCAAGAGTGCGCAAAGCAGTAATCAAAGCAAAAGGTGGCTACTTTGAAGAACCTAGAATATAAGACATATTTTCAGTTGTTTCACACTTTTTTAAGTATTGCATTCCACATGTTTTAATTCATAGTTTTGATGCCTTCAATGTGAATCTACAATTTTCAGAGTCATGAAAATAAAGAAAACTATTTGAATGAGGTGTGTCCAAACTTTTGGTCTGTACTGTATATATATATATACATATATATATATATATATATATATATATATATATATATATATATATATATATATACACAGTACGTACAGTGGAACTTTGGATTACAAGCATAATTGATTCCGGGAGTGCGCTCTTAAACAAAGTTACTCTTATATCAAAGCAAATTTTCCCATAGGAAATAATTGAAACGCAGACAATTTGTTCCACAACCCAAAAATATTTACTGTATTTATACAAACCTATTACACTAATACAAAATAATGTACTGTAATCATATAAAATTATTACCGTACACTAATACAAAATACTGTACAGGAAAACAAATCCAGCTCACCTGACTTGTCCGGAAACCAATGTTAGAGGACGGTGCATGGAATATGAAGCCAGTCTGGCTGTGGGATCCAAGGAGAAAGGTCTCCAGCACCCAAGTCCATGAAAATTAAAACTTCTGTTTTTAATAGATATTCATTAAAATTGCAGGTTCATAGTGATAAAACCATGTAGATACTTTAGAAATATGGTACGCGTTTCGGACATCTTATGTCCTTAATCTTAGTCCATGGAGTCCAGAAGTTTTAATTTTCATGGACTTGGATGCTGGAGACCTTTTTCTTTTTCCTTGAAAATACTGTACAGTGCAGTAAAAAACATGTTAGGCTATGTGCGCACGTTGCGTAAATTCATGCAGTTGCGCTGCGCTTTGCAGCGCAGCGTAACTGCATGCGTCCTGCGTCCCCTGCACAGTCTATGGAGATTGTGCAGGGGCCGTGCGCACGTGGCGTCTCAGAGCGCAGCGCTTCGGCTACTGCCGAAGCGCTGCGCAAAAAGAAGTGACATGTCACTTCTTTCCTGCGCTTTGCCGGCAGCTCCTGCTCTGTCTATGGCAGGAGCTGCAGGCAGAGCGCATGGAATCGGCGCTCACTACGGACATTTCTGCAGCGATCTAAAGCGCACATGTGCTCTTCAGATCGCTGCAGACATTTCTGCAGGGCTAGTACGCAACGTGCGCACATAGCCTAAAACAAATTAAACTGCACATTAGCTTACAATAGAATTGTTGGTGTGCGACAGGTACAGTATAAGCATTGTGCTGCACTGGTTAGCCGAAAAAGAGTACAATACTGTATCCACAAATGCAAAATGATAGAAGTGATATATAGTATATACTGTACTGTGCAATGGTATACTGTAAACAGTACAAATGGACAGAAAATTACCTCCAGAGCAGGTCAGAACGCGGTGAAAGGACAGAACCGGAAGCATACACGGTGGGAATTTGCTCTTATTGCAAAATATTGCTCTTAAACCAAGTTACAAATTTTTCATAAGCTTTGCTTGTCTTGCAAAATGTTCTCAAACCAAGTTACTCTTGATGAAAGGTTGCCCTGTAATATATATATATATATATATATATATATATATATATATATAAATTTTTTTTTTTACATATGTCCTCCTTAAATCCTCCAATAAAGAGACACATGATGCACCTGCCACTTGGCATTACATAACAGAGGAGATTCCTCAACTCAGGAAGATCCTAGCAAATTTGCTGTATTTGGCAATTTTGCAGGAAATATGACCTCTGGAGTAACTACAGGGTGCGCAGAGTCTGCTATTCAATAGACCCCTATCTAAAACATCTGCAGTCAGTAGGAGATATACACTTGTATACTAGCTGCACATTGGCTACTTTACATTGTATCAGAGTGTCATATCTTCAGTGTCATCCTATGAAAATATATAATATTTACAAAAATGTGAGGGGTGTACTCACTTTTGTGATATACTGTAATGGTAATCATGCACATGACATAATTATGTAATTCATCTACATTATTCTGCTGGTATTTTTCCAAGCATTTTTTTGCTGCTTTTTGGAGGAAAAAATCCTGATGTTAGCAATCAAAAGTAACTTATGACACACAATACAAACAATGCATTGCCATTTTTTTCACACTGTACATCTTAATAGACTTACATATTTGTACTGCAGGAATTATGACTATATCCTGATAATACTATTAAAAGGTACAATGTAAATAGATAAATATTTAGGATAAAATCAGATAGACAGGGTGTACAGCAGTGTGAGCAGTCTCTTCTTACCTCAGCACTTATAGAATTTACAGTATAAGATCTAACAGGGTGGATCGCAGTGTGAGCAACCTCTGCTTACTCCAGCACTCCCAGTATCTCCAGGATTAAATCAGAGAAACAGGTGGGACAGCAGTGTGAGCAGCCTCTTCTTACCTCAGCACCTCTAGTATGTTTGGTAAGAAATCAGATAGACAGATCAGATAGCAGTGTGACCGGCCTCTCCTTACCTTAGCCCCTCTGTTATCTCCACTATGAGGTCATATGGACAAAGTGAACAACAGTGTAAGCAGCCTCTTCTTACCTCAGCATTCCTAGTATCTCCAGTATTAGATCAGGTAGACAGGGTTGACAGCAGAGTTAGCAGCCTCTTCTTAACGCAGCACAACTATTTTCTCCAGTGTACCCCTGATGTCTACAATATTAGATTAGATAGACAGGGTGGACCACAGTGTGAGCATCCTCTTCTGACCTCAGCACTCCTGGTATCTCTAGTATTAGATTAGAAATACGGGTTGGACAGCAGTGTTACTGGCCTCTAGTAACCTCAGCTCCTCTGTAATCTCTCCAATTAGTAGTGTGAGTGGTCTCTTCTTACCTCTGCACACTTGGTATTGCCAGTATTAGATCAGATAGACAAAGTGCACAGCAGTGTGAGCAGACTCTTTTTTACCTCTGCTCCCCTGCTATCTCCAATATTAGATTAGATAGACAGGGTGCACATCAGTGTAAGCAGCCTCTTCTTACTTCTCTTCCCCTGGTATCTCCAGTATTAGATTAAATAGACAGGATTGACCACAGTGTGAGTGCCTTCTTCTTACCTCAGCACTTTCGGTATCTCTAGTGTTAGATCAGAGATACAGGTTGGACAACAGTGTGAGCAGCCTCTTTTTACCACTTCACTCTTGGTATCTCCAGTATTAGATCAGATTGACAGAGTGGACAGCAGTGTAAACAGCCTCTTCTTACTTCTGTACCACTGGTATCTCCATTATTAGTTCAGATAGCCAGGGTGGACAGCAGTGTGATTGGCCTCTTCTTACCTCAGCCCCTCTGTTATTGCTATAGTTAGATCAGATTGACAAGGTAGAAAGTAGTGTGAGTGGGCTCTTCTCACCTCTGCACCCCTAGAATCTCCAGTATTAGATCAGATGGAGTTGGTGCACAGCAGTGTGAGCAGCCTCTTCTTACCTCTGCACTTTTGGAATCTCCAGTATTAGATCAGATTGAGTGGGTGCACAGCAGTGTGAGCAGCCTCTTCTTACCTCAGCACTCCAAGAATTTCCATTATTATATGAGAATATGCACAGCGGGCACATCTTCCTACACATGGATGGGGACAGAGCTTCTTACTGCACCAGATCACAGGCATCTATTCTGGAGTTGGAAAACAATATTCTACACAAAGCTAATGTAACTTTCTAATAAAGGATATTTAGGAATGTATTTATAATGACATTTTCTATCTCATATATTCCTGGAAAACCCCTTTAAGAAGATCTCTTTCACCTTATATTACTTTATGCATTTGCATAGGATAGGGGACATGTTGAAGGAGCGCAGTGAATTGTAGTTGCACTTGAAGAAGTCATAAACGACGCACTTGAGGATTTATGAGGGCAATACCTGTGTTTGTATAGTCTGGAAGTTTTCAGTACCATGTAATTGAAGGCACTGGGATTATGGTCTATGAAGTTCATTTACTAGAGGGTGAGCACTGTGATATACAGCGTTAGGCTATGGTCACATAGAAGGCTTCATAGAAAAAAAAAACACTACAGTTTTTCAAGAAATTTTTAGAGGAGTTTTTCTTCCCCTGAAGCATTATCTGAATTGTTTTTTTCAGGAGGTTTCAAAATTTTTTGGAAACATTTCAATATGAGATTGTTTAATTCCATTAGGACCCTCTTCAAAGAAGTGATAGGAACTTTTTTTACACCAGGTTTATTTCAAATCCTTTTAAGGAAAAAATGTTTTCAAAACTCTTCATATGAACAAAGGGCAGTTTTCCATAGAAATTACTAGGAGGATTGATCCAAGTGGTTTTGAACCATTTTTTAAAGGGAACCTGTCACCAGATTTAGTGACTATAAGCTGCGGCCACCACCAGTGGGCTCTTTATATACAGCATTCTAACATGCTGTATATAAGAGCCCAGGCCGCTGTGTATAATGTAAAATCACTTTATAATACTCACCTAAGGGGCGGAGCGGTGCAGACTGGTCGGATGGGTGTCTCCGTTCTCAGGTATCAGCGCCTCCTCTTTCAGCCATCTTTGTCCTCCTTCTTCTGAAGCCTGGGTGCATGACGCGTCCTACGTCATCCACACTAGCCGGCATAGAGGTGCTGCGCAGGCGCACTACAATACTTTAATCTGCCCTGCTCAGGACAGATCAAAGTGTGCCTGCGCAGGACCTCAATGCCGGCCTTTGTGCATGATACGTCATGCGCCCAGGTTTCAGAAGAAAGAGGACAAAGATAGCCGAATGAGGAGGTGCCGGTACCGGAGAACGGAGACACCCATGCAAACAGTCTGCACTGCACCGCCCCTTAGGTGAGTATTATAAAGTGTTTTTTTTTATGTTTTACACAGCGGCCTGGGCTCTTATATACAGCATGTTAGTGACTCGCCCACCCCAGGGCTATGGGACACCCGGTGCCGGGCCGGACTAGTCCGGTGGTAGTCAGTGGTGGCTGGGCCCGGCTCCGTGGCCCTGGTGGGTGTCAGTTGAATATGTGGCTTGCTTGTTAATGGTTGTGTTCGTGACGCCACCTGTGGCATGCGGCTATTAAGCCGCCGCTGCTGTGTGAGGCCTCCGGGGTGATGATATAGCAGCAATGGTGGTACTGCTCCCCACAGGTGGAGCGGAGCCCCGGGGACACTGTTAGTGCTTGTGAAAGTCTATGGTGCTGTGTGACTAACACGGTGCAGGGCCGACAGGCGAGGAAAGAACCAGGCACAAACAACAGTCTCTTTACCTTTTCCTCTTTTACTCTGGGAACAGTCCAGTCCTGGGAGACCGTTACAGGTGGTGATGGGGATCCGGTCGGCCTGGAAGTACTTGGGGTGATCTTTCTGGCCAGCTGAGTATGAGGCCTACTCCTGTGCTTTTCTTTGTTATGATAGGACCCTGCTTCTCTGAATCCAGCAATGGCCCTCTTCGCTGCTGGGACCAATGGCACGTCCCTTCCCTCTGTAGGTGGCTGCGCAGGCCCACTCTCTGGTGCTTCTCCGCTGGGGTCCACACCGGGCCCTGATGCTGCAGCTGTACCTTGGATGTGTCTGGGCCAGGGGCTTGCAGCTCCCCTGCCCTTCGGATTCGGCTACCAGGGACGGATTTTATACCCTGGCAACCACAGACTCCGATGTCCGAGTCTCTCTGCTGCCTCTCAGCTACTCCTGCTTCTCTGGGCCAAACTGCTCCAGCTCTAGGCCCCAGATTCACAGGACAGCTCACTCTGTGTCTGTTCACTTCTGCTGCTCCCTACAGACTAACTAACTCCTCCCCCAGGTCAGGCTTAAGGAAGCTCCCTGAAACTTCAGGTTCAGAGCTCCCCCTACTGGCCTGAGGGAGAAACTGCGGTGGATGTTAACTTACTGGCCAGTAGATTTCCCCATTACCTCCAGGCTCAGCATTAACCCTCAGGAGGGCAATGCCGTTGTGGCGACCAGGTCCTAGGGCGCCACACTCCCCCTTAGTTAAATTCAGTACTCCCGGACTGTAGAAACAAAACATAACATGTCATACATTTCATCCCAATATGGGAGGCACATTCTCTTTAACGTTACAATCTTAAACATTTCTATAGGAGTCCAGTGTGGCTCCCTGCCGGGTGTCCATTACACTGCTCCATGGGGGACCCGCCGCGATCAAACCCCCAACGTAGGCTCTGGGCGTGCGTCAGAGCATTCATGACCCCACTCTATGCACGCCGGACGGGTTTTTCTTCAGGGGTGTTTGAGCACACTGGTGCTAACTATGAACAATTTAGGTGTTGGCCACCCATAGTCCAGTGGCCCAATTGTCCATTTTCGCAATCAAAGAAAAAGAAAACATTTTGTACACAACATGACAGACATTTTGCATAACTATTTACACTCTAATAAGTACTCTTTACTTTATACAGTAGACTCCCTATACCTTAGAGGGGGTTGTCCCCGAGTGCTGCGCTGGGACCTACGTAGCTCTGGTGTTTGCCCCTGACTACGTGGTGCATCTTCTATCTCAGCACTACAGGTGGGCCTAACCCCAATAGGTAAGCGTGATGGTTGCCTTTGTGGTCTAGGAGTCGCCAAGGGTATGACAGGTTCACCACTGACAGGGGGTTGATCCTCCTGTTCCACTGCTGGCGTGTCATCTCGTGCTGGAGCGGACGATTCTTTAGGTGGATCCGGAACCTTTTCTGTTTCTGGCTCGACCAACTGCGGAAACGCCAAAACTGGTACCACTATGGCATTGTTGATTCGGGTCCAAGTTTTGGGGAACTTCCCAAGGATGGTTTGAATCATCTCCCCTTCTTTCTCTTGACTTTGGGGACTTCCTTGTACTCCTTCCATTTCTCTTTGGATTCGGCACCGTTCAGGGCACGCTTTCAGGCGGTCTCGGGAAATTGCTTGACAGGTCTTGCCTTCATCTTTGCTTATGAGGCATACCTTACTATTGTCAAAGTTGGAGGGGATAATGGTGTAGGGCTCGTTTTCCCACTGATCATCCAACTTATGCGTCTTCCGCTTCTTCTTGAGGACTTGTTCTCCAGGTGCTAAGGGAGTTGCTGGGGCTGTTTGATTGTAATGCTGTTCTTGTCTCGTTCTTGCTTGAGACAGGCTCCTTTCCACGCACTCCTGGACCTTACGGTACCGCTGCTGCCGTTCTGCATCCCAATCCTCTATTTCTTGAAGCGCCTCAGGCGACACAGTCCCCATCTCAAAGTCTACAGGCAACTTGCCTGGTCTGGCTCGCATCAGGTAAGCGGGGCTGCAGTTGGTCGAATTCACTGGGATGTGGTTGTACAAGTCTACCAGATCTGGCAACTTTTCTGGCCATTGGTTCCTCTCTTCCAGCGGTAGGGTCTTCAGCATATCAATAACCACATGGTTCATTTTCTCGCACAGTCCATTGGTCTGGGGGTGGTACGGTGTGGTTCGAATTTTCTTACAACCGTACATGTTACAGAACTCTTGGAACACTTCAGCCTCGAATGCAGGACCCTGATCCGTCAGTACCCTTTCCGGATAGCCGTGCGGTCGACAAAAGGATGCCTGGAACGCTCTAGCTGCCGTCCTGGCTGTCTGGTCCTTCACAGGCACTACTACCAGGAAACGAGAGTAATGGTCCACAATGGTGAGGGCGTACACATAGCCTGACCGGCTTGGTGTTAACTTCACGTG
Organism: Anomaloglossus baeobatrachus; assembly: GCF_048569485.1. Taxonomy (NCBI): domain Eukaryota; kingdom Metazoa; phylum Chordata; class Amphibia; order Anura; family Aromobatidae; genus Anomaloglossus; species Anomaloglossus baeobatrachus. The sequence continues at coordinate 39,108,960 of NC_134357.1, read as the reverse complement.
GTCCAGGGCCACCAACTCCAGGGGCTGCTTCGTGACAATTGGCTGTAGGGGAGACCTTTGGCTGGCATCATCCTTCCGCCTCAAGTTACACGGGCCACAGTCTCGGCACCATTTCTCGATCATCTTTCTCATGTGCACCCAGTAGAACCGATCACGGAGTAAGGCCTCCAACTTATTCCACCCGAAGTGCCCTGCGTTATCATGATACGCTGCTAGGACCATTGGAGCATCCCTCTGCGGAACCACTATCTGCCAGACAAGTTCATTTGTTCGATAGTTGACATATCTCTTGCAGAGCTTGCCCTGGTAGGTGAACAGTCGTCCCCTCTCCTTCCACAGCTGCTGGGCTTCCTCTGGAGCGTCTGGGCCAAGATGGGTCTCAGCTTGCGCTAGCTTCTCTTTGACCAATCGCACGGCCGGGTCACCATTCTGTGTTTCTTCCCAATTATGGTGGAGTAATGGATTGACCGAGACCTCGTGCTGGTTTAAGCGCTTCACTCCCACAGCATGCTCACACTGTGAAACACCCTGGTGATGGAAAGCCGGTAACTCTATCTCTTCGAGTTCATCCAGGTCTTCTCCAGACTCGGGTAAGTGAGGCATTCTGGACAGCGCATCAGCATTGTTATTCTTCTTGCCAGCCCGATACTTGATGGTAAAGTCAAAGTTAGACAGCCGGGCCATCCATCGCTGTTCCATCGCACCTAACTTGGCTGTTGCCAGGTGTGTCAACGGATTGTTGTCCGTGAAGATGGTAAACTTGGCCGATGCCAGATAGTGCTTGAAGCGTTCAGTCACTGCCCACACAATAGCGAGGAACTCCAGCTTGAAGGAACTGTAGTTTTCTGGATTCCTTTCCGTGGGCCGAAGCTTCCTACTGGCGTACGCTATTACCCTCTCTCTGCCTCCCTGTACCTGGGACAGAACTGCTCCCAGTCCCACGTTGCTGGCGTCTGTGTACAGTATAAACGGTTGGCTGTAGTCAGGGTAGGCCAGAATTTCTTCTCCCGTGAGAGCCCCTTTCAGCCGGACAAAGGATGTTTCCAGTTGGCTGCTCCATTCAAATGGAGGGCTCTGCTTCTTAGCCTGCTTCGGCTGGCCCACCAGGAGATCTTGAAGGGGCGCTGCTATCTTGGTGAACCCATCAATGAACCTTCGGTAGTAGCCCACCAGTCCAAGGAACTGCCGCACCTCCTTCACCGTGGTGGGTCTTGGCCAGTCCTTGATTACCGTGACTTTCTCCGGATCAGGTGCCACGCCTTCTGCGCTGACCACATGACCCAGGTACTGTACCTTTGGCTTCAAGAGGTGACATTTGGACGGCTTGATCTTCAGGCCATATTTCGACAAGGACTCAAACACTTCTGCTAAGTGCTTCAGGTGGTCCTCATAAGTCTTGGAGTAGACTATTACGTCATCCAGGTACAGCAGCACGGTTTCAAAGTTGTGGTGGCCCAAGCAGCACTCCATCAACCTTTGGAATGTCCCTGGGGCGTTGCAGAGCCCGAATGGCATACAATTGAACTCACAGAGACCCATTGGTGTCGTGAATGCAGTCTTCTCCTTGTCCGCCTCTGCCACGGGAACCTGCCAATACCCACTGGTGAGATCCAAGGTGGAGAAATAGTTAGCTGACTTTAAGGCTGTTAGTGACTCCTCTATTCTGGGTAGTGGATAGGCATCTTTATGTGTAATGCGGTTAATTTGCCTGTAATCTACACACATTCTCATTGTACCATCTTTTTTCTTTACGAGCACTAGTGGAGCTGCCCAGGGGCTACAACTATCTCTGATAACCCCAGCCTCCTTCATTTCCCGTAACATTTCCTTGGCACACTGATACTGTGCGGGGGGTACAGGGCGGTATCTTTCTTTAATGGGATGATGATCACCCGTGGGGATTTGATGTTGAACCCCTTTCACCTGCCCAAAATCTAGGGGGTGTTTGCTGAAGACCCGCTCGTACTCCTGTACCACCCGGTAAACCCCATGCTTTTGGTGCGAGGGGGTGGAGTCGGTGCCTACATGTAATTTTTGGCACCAGTCTTCCGGCTGCCCCTTGGAGCCATTGTCTTCCGCCTGGTCGGACGGGATCAAGGGTTCCACTGCTTTAATGGTATTGTTGCTGACAGTGTACAATTTTGCCACAGTGGCATACCGGGGCAATTTGGCCTCCTCCTCCCCACAATTCAGGACACGGACGGGCACTCTCCCCTTGCGGACGTCCGCTACCCCTCTGGCTATCAGGACTCCAGGCCTACTGTCTGAATACATTGGTTCTACCAAGGCATGGTAATCCTGACCCTTGAGGCCTATTGCTGCCCGACACCATATCAACATTTCACTTCTTGGGGGTATTACAATGGGGAGGGGGTCACTTACCCTCACACTGCCAATTTCTCCTCCGGCCAGCTCTACCTGCTGCCTCCTCATCAGGGCTCTGATCTCCCTCTGTAGGACACGCTGCTGCCCGGAGCTGGCAGTTTCAGACGCCTGTTGTAACAAAATTATCACTTCGGCAATACAATTTTCTATCACATTTGTACCAAGAGTTAGCAGTGGGTCAGATTCTTTGCGATCAATATCTACAATTATCATCCCCTGACATGGCAATTCTACCCGCCCCACTTTAATGGTTACTTCTTTGTACCCAATCTGAGGTAAGGGCTGACCATTACTGGCCACAATTGTTAAATCATCATCTGGGCCATGGTCAATGTCTGAATCGGCCCAATATCTTTTGTACAGTTTGTGGGGGATGGTTGTTACCTGGGACCCCGTATCCAGGAGGGCATTCAAAGGGATCCCATCCAGCACAATAGGAAGGACCGGTCGTCCTCCCACATACTTGCTGCGGCTGGGGGTTGAGCCGGGCTTCCTTACACCTGGGGGTCGGCTCCTGGCCCCAGGCTCGGCCCATTTAAAGGACAGCGTCGTGCAATGTGGCCCGCCTGGTTGCAGTTGCGGCAGATCGGTTGTCCTGTTGAATCATACCGGTCTGTGTCTCTGCCTCGGGTCGGCGGAATCCTTCTCTGTCGCATCCATGGGACGTCCTCTGGGCTGGAGGCCAACTCGATTTTCGCAGGCGAGGGGGTCATTTGTAGAGACTGCACGGTCTTGGCAAGGGCAGCCACAGTCTTGGTCAGCTCCTGGACCTGTTGTCTGAGCTCCGCAGTGGGATCCTTATCCAGGGACTGCGCCTCAGCCCCTGCAGTGGCTCGTGTTGCAGGCACCACCCCGGGGTACGTGATAGCAGGAGGCCGGAGGGGTACTGGGTCACTCGGTGTAGATTCTCTCAGTACCCTGATGGCCTGGTCCTTAAACTTGGCAAAGTCCAGAGCAGGGTTCTGCAGGACCAGGATACGCAGCTGGGTCCTGTGGGCATCTGACAGGAGCCCCTCTATGAACTGCTCAGTTAGGAGTTTGTCTTCTTCACGTACACCCTCTGGGTCCACCTGTTTAACTGCTTTCAGGGCCTCTTGCAGGTTTAGGGCATAGTCCCTTATGCTGTCTGTGGCCCGCTGCTTGCACCCAAAGAATCTCATCTTTATCTCTGCTGCGGTGCGAGTGTCAAACGTACTCTTTAGCTTGGCCAGTATCTGGGCTGCTGTCCCTTTATCTGTATCAGGCCATGACTTTGCTTCACGCTGGGCTGCGCCGGCTAGCTGTCCCATTAATATGCCCACCTTCTGGCTCTCAGTCAGCGGATACACCCGGAATAAGCTGTGCAGGCTTTCTCTGAAGTCACTCAAGGTATGGGACTCCCCGGAGTATTGCGGCAGCCATTCTGCTCCCGGTATGTATGGCATGGTGATCGGCATTACCGGCGCTACAGTGGGGGCCGGGGCGACGGCGACTGGGATTGCTTCTGCTGGTGCTGCGGCGTCTCGGGCTATGGCAGCCACCTGCCCTCCCTCTGAGTCGGACATCTTCCTCCCCCTTAGTGAACCTTACCAGGCTCCGTTCACTTTTCAAATTTTCTTCCGGGTCGCGCGGGGTTAACAGCGCTCTGCTCTGATGGCGCGCTCCCTTCGCGCTCTTTGTCAGGCACGCCCCCCTTCTTCCTGCGCTCGGCGAGGCTAATGGCGGCGGTGGTCTGCAGCCAGTACACAGTCTTTTAAGCACAATTTCGGCAGGCGCACAGTACCCGGTGGGACCGGGCACGAAATCCTGTTCGTGACGCCAAAATTGACTCGCCCACCCCAGGGCTATGGGACACCCGGTGCCGGGCCGGACTAGTCCGGTGGTAGTCAGTGGTGGCTGGGCCCGGCTCCGTGGCCCTGGTGGGTGTCAGTTGAATATGTGGCTTGCTTGTTAATGGTTGTGTTCGTGACGCCACCTGTGGCATGCGGCTATTAAGCCGCCGCTGCTGTGTGAGGCCTCCGGGGTGATGATATAGCAGCAATGGTGGTACTGCTCCCCACAGGTGGAGCGGAGCCCCGGGGACACTGTTAGTGCTTGTGAAAGTCTATGGTGCTGTGTGACTAACACGGTGCAGGGCCGACAGGCGAGGAAAGAACCAGGCACAAACAACAGTCTCTTTACCTTTTCCTCTTTTACTCTGGGAACAGTCCAGTCCTGGGAGACCGTTACAGGTGGTGATGGGGATCCGGTCGGCCTGGAAGTACTTGGGGTGATCTTTCTGGCCAGCTGAGTATGAGGCCTACTCCTGTGCTTTTCTTTGTTATGATAGGACCCTGTTTCTCTGAATCCAGCAATGGCCCTCTTCGCTGCTGGGACCAATGGCACGTCCCTTCCCTCTGTAGGTGGCTGCGCAGGCCCACTCTCTGGTGCTTCTCCGCTGGGGTCCACACCGGGCCCTGATGCTGCAGCTGTACCTTGGATGTGTCTGGGCCAGGGGCTTGCAGCTCCCCTGCCCTTCGGATTCGGCTACCAGGGACGGATTTTATACCCTGGCAACCACAGACTCCGATGTCCGAGTCTCTCTGCTGCCTCTCAGCTACTCCTGCTTCTCTGGGCCAAACTGCTCCAGCTCTAGGCCCCAGATTCACAGGACAGCTCACTCTGTGTCTGTTCACTTCTGCTGCTCCCTACAGACTAACTAACTCCTCCCCCAGGTCAGGCTTAAGGAAGCTCCCTGAAACTTCAGGTTCAGAGCTCCCCCTACTGGCCTGAGGGAGAAACTGCGGTGGATGTTAACTTACTGGCCAGTAGATTTCCCCATTACCTCCAGGCTCAGCATTAACCCTCAGGAGGGCAATGCCGTTGTGGCGACCAGGTCCTAGGGCGCCACATTAGAATGCTGTATATAACAGCCCACTGGTGGTGGCCGCAGCTTATAGTCACCAAATCTGGTGACAGGTTCCCTTTAAGGTCATGTTCAGACTGAGTGTTTTTTGAGCAGGTCCTCTACAAAATCCTTCTCAAAAACTGTTTTAGAAAACTCCATTTCATTTCTATAAGAAATCCACTTTGGTGTTCATATGCGTTTTTTTTATTTATTTCTTTTTTTTCTTGAAAATATTTTAAAATTTCCTATTGGAAATAAAGAAAATGCAAAACAATTCTTTGAAGAATTTTCTGAATTAAACTTCTCCAAACTAGGCAATGTCTGATCAAAAAGCTGCAAAGAACACACCAGAAACAAAACATCTTCCAAACCCTCTTCAAGAAAAACAGAAACCTCCTCCAAAAACCTCAAAAAAAGAGATTCCTGGAGCCATCTCTGCTTGGAAAAACTTAGGGTGTTTAACATCCTCAATAAGACTAGTGTGACCAAAGTCTTGGAGTATGTGCACGCGACCTCTTCAAGATGCTGGTGCACCCGCTGAGGATTTTATAGGTCATTTTTTTTTTCCTGAGGCAGCTTTGGGCTATGTGCGCACAGTGCGATTTTCACGGCGTTTTTGTGCGTTTTTCGGGTGCGTTTTTGGCCTCAAAACTGCATGACTTTGCTTCCCCAGCAAAGTCTGTGAGTTTTCAATTTTTCCTGTCCGCACACAACTGTTTTTTAAGCTGCGTTTTTGAGCTTAAAAGAAAATATGGACATGTCAATTCTTTCCTGCGTTTTTCTGCGTTTTCCCCCCATGCAATGCATTGGAAAACTGCAGAAAAACGCAGAGATCAAAAACGCAGCAAAACGCAGCCAAAAACGCACCAAATCGCGTTTTTTTGACGCGGGTGCGTTTTTGTGCGTTTTTAGCGGCCAAAAACGCACAAAAACGCAGCGTCAAAAAAACGCAGTGTGTGAACTTAGCCTTGTGGTGATTTTGGTGTTTGTTTTTCTGCAGTATATACTATAGCTAACGAGCAGCTAGATGGAGCCACCCGGAGAATGAACATGGTGCTTCTTTTAGGCCCCACACTGTGTTTTTGCCGCTTTTTTGTGTGCAGTTTTGGCACTACAGTACATGCATTTTCTACCTCAACACAGTCTATGAGATTTCAGTTTTGCTGTGTGCACGTTGCTTTTCTTTCTGGCTGCACCTTTGCGGTGACCACAGCACGTGTCAATTCTCTTTGCGTTTTTCCCTGCATTTTTGACCCACTGGTGATAAAAAAAACCGCATCAAAAACATATAAAAAACCCCCATAAAAACAGATGGAAAATACATGCGTTGTTGGATGCATTTTTGGGCCGCAGTTTTTGAGGCCACAGGGTGCAGTTTTGTGGTGAACACAAAACTGCAGCGTGTGGACATCCCCTTACCCTGCTCCATGGCTTAAAAGAAGCACAAAAGACTGAACGTGTGAACAACAATGCCATTTTTTGCATTCCCGTGCACTATGTACATTTCTGAGGCAGTTTTTCTGTGCTTTTTTTTTAGTCAGATTCCACTCAGGATCTGCCTGAAAAAGATGTTGTGAGGATTTTAGAGCAGATTTGTTCCAGAAAAACTCCACAAAAACCTTCACGAACATAAAATTACACTAGAATATAGTCTGAGGCAGTAAAGAGGCCCAATGGCAAATCTGTAAGAACACCCCCACCTACTATAGATCCTCTTGTAGAGGGGCCTTTGGGGTGCAATAAGTTAGGAATATTCTAATGCCTAATGATACGTATCTCACTACTATTTCTCTGCTTCTGAAAATGCCTAAGCTTAGCCTGTACAAGCCTAGGCTGCCATACATGTACTTCATTTCTTGGTCCATATAACTTCTATGAGGAGATAATATATACAGTCGTGTGTATGTGACAGCTTGAATGAAATTTTGGTAACACATATGGATATACTGTATTGTATATTATTAATGGAGGGTTTCTGAATGGTGAATTCAAAACCCGGGCCTAGGCCAGAAAGGAAGATCACAATGTTGCCCCTAGCAACCAATCACAATACAGCTTTCATTTCTAAAGCTGCTTTGTAAAAATAAAAGCTGAGCGCTGATTGGTTGCTAGGGGCAACACATATAGATTTATTGATAGTCAGTTTTGATAAGAGAGTAGAGAAACATTACTCTCATCTGATGTGATGGTAGACAATTATAAGAATTGGTTGAAGGTAGTTGTTTTGTAGGAGGGTCCAGGGCAGTAGTCGCGGGCAAGGGATTTACTCCGGATGCACTTCCCTCTACAGCGGGCTTAACACGTTGCGATCTCGCTAGCGAGATCGCAAGCGATCGTACCCACCCCCGTCGGTTGTGCGACACGGGCAAATCGCTGCCAGTCGCGCACAACCTCGCTTACCCCCGTCACACGGACTTACCTGTCCTGCGACGTCGCTCTGGCCAGCGATCCGCCTCCTTTCTAAGGGGGCGGGTCGTGCGGTGTCACAGCGACGTCACACAGCAACCGTCCAATAGAAGCGGAGGGGCGGAGATGAGCGGGGCGTAAACATCCCGCCCACCTCCTTCCTTCCGCATTGGCGGTGGAGGCAGGTAAGGAGATGTTCGTCGCTCCTGCGGTGTCACACATAGCGATGTGTGCTGCCACAGGAACGAGGAACAACATCGCTAATTAGAAGAGAACAATTTTTTGTTTTAGGACGACCTCTCCGCGGCAAACGATTTTGGACGCTTTTGCGATCGGTTTAGGTCGCACATAAGTGTCACAGGCTGCGATAACGTTAATGACGCCAGATGTGCGTCACAAACAACGTGACCCCGACGATAAATCATTAACGATATCGTAGCATGTAAAGCCTGCTTACATGTTATTCCTGTTCTCAGCTGGCCAGGAATAACAAACATTGACGCAATTGGTGTCTTCAGGGGTAGGAACACGACCACCATAGTCTATTGTCTTATAGTTTTATGCCAAAATGGGGTAATACCAAGTATAGGTAATGATACAGATTAGAGAAGAATAGGGTGAACTCACTCACTGACTCCACCATTAAGAAATGTCTAGGAAAAAACATATCAGGTATGTTGGATGCCAACACTTGATCTGTTCATATAACACCCAACCAGTCAGCATTCAGCAGGGCATTCTTGTTTCTGGGGAGCTGTCCTGATGATCTTATGACCTACTGTATCTGTGTCTTTAGGAGACCAATATAATTGAACACAATGGTGGAGCAGGGGGCCATTGGCTCCCGACTCTATGCTTTCACCTGTGCCATCTGAAGCTCCTGCAGGAGGCATGATGACTTCACTTCTCACACCTACTGCACTGCGCCACACACAGCACAGAAAGGAGAGCTTCTCCCTGGAATGGGGCTAGGTGAGTATTTTTTTTATTTGCTAATGGAGTGGAGAGGCACCATACTGGACAGGGTGAAAAAAAATAAAAATGAGAAAACTGGCGGCACTTCCTAACAGACAAAGGTGAACAGGTACAAACTGCACATGAAATATAAGGACCGAGCATAAAAGATACGCCTTAATGCTAGCTGCTGGGCTTAGATAAAACTGGCCTTTTTTATGCACTAAGTATCTCTATTTTTAGATTCATTTCCTTAGCAGTAATGCATGTCCAAATTCCTGTATTCAATGTTTGTATACCTTAGTGTCTCAGAGTGCAGCTGTATATTTGTTAAGTATATTTCATGTTCAGTTTGCACCTGTTCACATTTATCTGTTAGGAAGTGCTGTCAGTTTTCTCATTTTAGATTATAGGGTCATGCCTTCTGACTGAGCACTCCTTCCCATGAGCTTAAGGCGATTTTTAATTTCCTACTAGCAAGTTCCTGCTCGCCCATAAAATTGTAGACTGTTCAGCCCGCATATAGGCATTTAGGTAGGGACCCAGCATAAGAGATACGCCTTGACACTGGCTGCTGGGCTCATATAAAACTGGCCTTTTTTTATACACTAAGTGTCTCAATTTTTAATTTTATTTCCTTAGCAATATTTCATGTCCAAATTCCTGTATTCAATGTTTGCATACCTTAACGTTTCAGAGTGCAGCTGTATATTTGTTAAAGTATACTGGACAGGATGGGGGCACAGTGGGACATCACATTGTCTGTGTGGGATGGTACTGTGGGGATTTTATGTGTGCATCATGCTGTGTATATGGTACTGTGGGGGCATCATTCTGTGGGAGGAACTTTTGGGGCCATCCTACTATAGGGGCCTCATACTGTGTGTGTGGGAGGTGACTGTGGGAACATTAAGTGTTGGCAACATACGTTGTAGGAGAACACTGGGGGATCATACAGTGTGAAGGCTGTGGTGAAATCATACTGTGTAGATGGCACTGTGAGGGCATCAGACTGTGGGGGAGACTTTAGAAGCCATCATACTGTATCATACTGTGTGAGGGGCATTGTTGGGCAACAAAGTGCGGGGGGACTTTGGAAGCCATCATACTGTATCGTACTGTGTGAGGGGCACTGTTGGACATAATTACATGTAGAGACACTTTAGGGACACCATGAGTCTGGAGGATATGAAACTGTGTGGCAGGAATGTAGTATGGGGGCATCATACTGTGTGAGGGAATGTACTGTGGGGGAAACATATTGTGAGGGATCATATTGTGTGAGACATTATTGGAGTATCATACTGTATATGAGGCTCTGTAGGAGCTTTATTATGTGGGAGGGAACTGTAGGCACTTCAGACTGTAATGGTTCACTCGGAGCATCTTTATGTGTAAGGGAGGCACTATGTGGGGATCATGCTGTATGAGCATCTGTAACGTCCGGGTGGTGGAACCTCTGGACCGTACACCGGTTTCTCTTGAGGAGGCAGCCAGGCAGGTCACCCCGCCAGAGGGTCTGGGTGCACGGCAGCCGAAGCACTATTGGTAGCCGGACAGTCCGTAGGTGAGCAGGAAAGGTGGACGGAGTTCTGTTCTGGACGGTGGTCCGGGTGACGAGGCTCAGAGTCCGAGGCCAGGTGGTAAGGTCAGGCGGGATCCGGAACTTGCTGAGCGATGGAACGGGTCACCAAACGGAGCCAGGGACTGGAGACTGGCGGAGCTGCAGAGATGGTGGAACATCCGCCGAGGTCACCGTCAGGGTACGGGAATGAGCGTGGTTCGGAGCGGCTGGCGTGACAGGACAGGCTCTACGAGACAGGACAGGGTTAATGCAGGCAAAGCACAAGGCAAAGCAATAGGGGACCTGAACACTAGCTTGCTAAACACGTAGAACAGGCCCCGCCCACCAGGAAAGTGATTCTTAATATACCCTGTACCTGTCTATGTAATTTCCTGTTTCTCGGTGCTGGCCCTTTAAGAGAGGGTCAATGACCGCGCGCGCGCCCTAATGCGCATGCGCGAGGCCCGGGTGCCAGAAGCCAGAGGAGGGAGCGGTGAGGAGGAAGCAGGAGAGCCGGGCTGAGGCAGAGATGCCGACGGGCGCCGGGAGCGGGGACCGGGCTGCCTGGGGACAGCAGGCGATGGGACAGGAAGGCTATGGATAGGGGGACCGGGAAGCCTGGCACGGGAGCGGGTAAGCAAGGCAGAGGGACCGGGGAGCATGGCAGGGGAGCCGGGGAGCCGGGGAGCGTGACAGCATCATGTATAAAAAGAAAATGGGTGTGTATAAAAAAGAAACCCAGCACCCCAGACCTTCACTTGAACTGCAACTTGACCTCTGACAACATGCCAAAAATCTACCCTGCAACCAAAGCCTTGATTATCAAGACGCTGAAGACCAGATCCACTGCAGAGGTGGCTGGCACCTTTAATGTGTCTCAGCGTCAAGTACAAAGAATTAAAAAAAGATTTGAAGAGACTGGAGATATTTTTTGACAAGCCCAGATCCGGCAAACCCCACATGACAACTTCTCAGGAGGAATGTTTGTTGGTTAGAAAATCCAAAGCCAGACCCTCTTCCACTGCAGCAGAGCTCAAACAGGCCTGGTCACCTCAAGTCCGTGTCAACTAAAACAGTTTGTAGGATCCTGTCTCGAAATGGCCTGCATGGTCAAATCAGTGCCCAGAAGCCAGCACTAAACAAAAGGCAATTAAAAACCGTGTGGCATTTACCAAGTCCCACAGCCTGCTAAACAGATGGATGCTGGAAAAGTGGCAGAAGGTGGATTTCTCTGATGAATCTTCAGTTGAATTACACCACAGCCGCGGCAAATACTGCAGGAGACCTACTGGCAGGGCCGTATTTGCCACTAGGCACCCGTGGTCCCGTGCCTAGGGCGGCACGTTGCGGGGGGCGGCACTTTCTGGCAGCAAAAAAAAAAAAAAAAAAAAAAATATATATAATTTTTTTTTTTTTTTTTACATCCCCGCCCCCGTCCCTCCCTCCGTTACACTCGGCTGTGTTCCGGGGGGGGGTTAGGAGGGAGGAGAGGCGCACTTCTGCTGTCTATTTAAATACATGGCGGGCGCCAGGCATAGTGAGCTGACTAACCCCGGAAGTTCCATGGCCTGCACTTCCGGGGTCAGAGGCGCGCGGGCGCGACAGTCAGCTCAATGCCCCGTGCTGCAGCGTCCAATGCTGCAGATGACACACGCCTCGGAGGAGGACGCGTCTGCAGCTGGAGCAAGCCAGAAGAGGATAAACAGCAGAGCAGGGCGGCGGGCACCGGAGCAGGTATGCGTAAGGCAGAGCCTAGAATGTATGGGCACCTTACAGGTTAGTTGATGATCGTTGCAAATTGCGATGCCTCTTTTTGTCCACTGTAATCATGCAAGGGGAGGCTGGGGGGAGAGAGGCTGAGGCTGGGGGAGGCTGGGAAGAGAGAGAGGCTGGGAAGAGAGAGAGGCTGGGGGGAGGCTGGGAAGAGAGAGAGAGGCTGAGGCTGGGAAGAGAGAGAGGCTGGGAAGAGAGAGGCTGAGGGGAGGCTGGGAAAAGAGAGAGAGGCTGAGGCTGGGAAGAGAGAGAGACTGAGACTGGGGGGAGGCTGGGAAGAGTGAGGCTGGGGGGAGGCTGGGAAGAGAGAGAGGCTAAGGCTGGGGGGAGGCTGGGAAGAGAGAGAGGCTGGGAAGAGAAAGAGGCTGAGGCTGGGGGGAGTCTGGGAAGAGAGAGAGAGGCTGAGGCTGGGAAGACAGAGAGGCTTAGGCTGGGGGGAGGCTGGGAAGAGAGAGAGGCTGAGGCTGGGAAGAGAGGCTGAGGCTGGGGGGAGAGGCTGAGGCTGGGGGGGAGGCTGGGGAGAGAGAGAGGCTAAGGCTGGGGGGAGAGAGAGGCTGGGGGGGAGAGAGAGGCTGAGGCTGGGGGGAGAGAGAGGCTGAAGCTGGGGGGGAGGCTGGGAGAAGAGAGGCTGATTCTGGGGGAGTCTGGGAGGGGGAGGCTGATGCTGAGGGAGGCTGATGCTGAAGGAGGCTGGGAGGGGGAGGGGGAGGCTTGGAGGAGGGAAGCTGATGCTGAGGGAGACTTGGAGGAGGGAGGCTGAGGGAGGAGGGAGGCTGGGAGGAGGGAGGCTGAGGCTGGGGGAGGCTGATGCTGGGGGAGGCTGGGAGGAGAGAGGCTGATGCTGGGGGAGGCTGGGAGGGGGAAGGTGAGGCTTGGAGGAGGGAGGCTGATGCTGAGGGAGGCTGTGAGGAGGGAGGCTGATGCTGGGGGAAGCTGGGAGGGTGAGGCTTTGAGGAGGGAGGCTGATGCTGAGGGAGGAGGGAGGCTGATGCTGAGGGAGGAGGGAGGCTGATGCTGAGGGAGGAGGGAGGCTGATGCTGAGGGAGGAGGGAGGCTGATGCTGGGGGAGGCTGGGAGGAGGAAGGCTGATGCTGGGGGAGGCTGGGAGGAGGGAGGCTGATGCTGGGGGAGGCTGGGAGGAGGGAGGCTGATGCTGGGGGAGGCTGGGAGGAGGGAGGCTGATGCTGGGGGAGGCTGGGAGGAGGGAGGCTGATGCTGGGGGAGGCTGGGAGGAGGGAGGCTGATGCTTAGGGAGGTTGGGAGGAGGGAGGCTGAGGCTGGGGGAGGCTGGTAGGAGGGAGGCTGAAGCTGGGGGAGGCTGGGAGGAGGGAGGCTGAGGCTGGGGGAGGCTGGGAGGAGGGAGGCTGGGAGGAGAGAGGCTGATGCTGGGAGGGGGAAGGTGAGGCTTGGAGGAGGGAGGTTGATGCTGGGGGAGGCTGGGAGGAGGAAGGCTGATGCTGGGGGAGGCTGGGAGGAGGGAGGCTGATGCTGGGGGAGGCTGGGAGGAGGGAGGCTGATGCTGGGGGAGGCTGGGAGGAGGGAGGCTGATGCTTGGGGAGGTTGGGAGGAGGGAGGCTGAGGCTAGGGGAGGCTGGGAGGAGGGAGGCTGAAGCTGGGGGAGGCTGGGAGGAGGGAGGCTGAGGCTGGGGGAGGCTGGGAGGAGGGAGGCTGAAGCTGGGGGAGGCTAAGAGGAGGGAGGCTGAGGCTGGGGGAGGCTGGGAGGAGGGAGGCTAGGAGGAGAGAGGCTGATGCTGGGGGAGGCTTGGAGGAGGGAGGCTGATGCTGGGGGAGGCTGGGAGGAGGAAGGCTGATGCTGGGTGAGGCTGGGAGGAGGGAGGCTGATGCTGGGGGAGGCTGGGAGGAGGGAGGCTGATGCTGGGGGAGGCTGGGAGGAGGGAGGCTGATGCTGGGGGAGGCTGGGAGGAGGGAGGCTGATGCTGGGGGAGGCTGGGAGGAGGGAGGCTGATGCTGGGGGAGGCTGGGAGGAGGGAGGCTGATGCTGGGGGAGGCTGGGAGGAGGGAGGCTGATGCTTGGGGAGGTTGGGAGGAGGGAGGCTGATGCTTGGGGAGGTTGGGAGGAGGGAGGCTGAAGCTGGGGGAGGCTGGGAGGAGGGAGGCTGAGGCTGGGGGAGGCTGGGAGGAGGGAGGCTGAGGCTGGGGAGGCTGGGAGGAGGGAGGCTGAGGCTGGGAGGGGGAAGGTGAGGCTTGGAGGAGGGAGGCTGATGCTGGGGGAGGCTGGGAGGAGGGAGGCTGATGCTGGGGGAAGCTGGGAGCAGGGAGGCTGATGCTGGGGGAGGCTGGGAGGAGAGAGGCTGATGCTAGAGGAGGCTGATGCTGGGGGAGGCTGGGAGGACAGAGGCTGATGCTGGAGGAGGCTGATGCTGGGGGAGGCTGGGAGGGGAGAGGCTGATGCTGGAGGAGGCTGATGCTGGGGGAGGCTGGGAGGAGAGAGGCTGATGCTGGAGGAGGCTCATGCTGGGGGAGACTGGGAGGAGAGAGGCTGATGCTGGAGGAGGCTCATGCTGGGGGAGGCTGGGAGAAGAGAGGCTGATGCTGGGGTAAGCTGGGAGCAGGGAGTCTGATGCTGAGGGAGGCTGGGGAGAGAGAGGCTGATGCTGGGGGAGGCTGGGGAGAGAGAGGCTGATGCTGGGGGAGGCTGGGGGGAGAGAGGCTGATGCTGGGGGAGAGGCTGCTGGTGAAGGCTGGGGAGAGCGGCTGCTGCTGGGGGAATGGGAGAGAGGGGCCAATGCTAGAGACAGAGGACAAGGGTTGAGGGATAGAGCAATGACAATATCGATGGGGGGGAGTGTAAGGTCTCAGAATAAGCGGGGGGCAGCATTGGGAGCTCATTATGGAGAAGGGGCAGCATGTGTGGGCTCAGTATGGAGTGGAACAATGTAGGGGAGTCAATATCAAGAGTGGGGTAGTGTGTGTGTGTGTGTGTGTGTGTGGGTCTCAGCATAAGCGTTAGTGTGGTGGTCTTAGTATGATGAATGGGGCAGCATGGAGGTGTCATTATGGAAAAGAGGAAGGCAGCATTAGGAGCTCATGGAGAGGGGCAGCATGCACGGGACACTGAGGAGGGGGCAGCATGCATGGGACACTGTCAGGAGGGGGCAGCATGCATGGGACACTGTCAGGAGGGGGCAGAATGCATGGGACACTGTCAGGAGGGGGCAGCATGCATGGGACATTGTGAGGAGGGGGCAGCATGCATGGGACATTGTGAGGAGGGGGCAGCATGCATGGGACATTGTGAGGAGGGGGCAGCATGCATGGGACATTGTGAGGAGGGGGCAGCATGCATGGGACACTGTGAGGAGGGAACAGCATGCATGGGACACTGTGAGGATGGAGCAGCATGCATGGGACATTGTGAGGAGGGGGCAGCATGCATGGGACATTGTGAGGAGGGGGCAGCATGCATGGGACACTGTGAGGAGGGAACAGCATGCATGGGACACTGTGAGGAGGGGGCAGCATGCATGGGACACTGAGGAGGGGGCAGCATGCATGGGACACTGTGAGGAGGGGGCAGCATGCATGGGACACTGTGAGGAGGGGGCAGCATGCATGGGACATTGTGAGGAGGGGGCAGCATGCATGGGACATTGTGAGGAGGGGGCAGCATGCATGGGACATTGTGAGGAGGGAGCAGCATGCATGGGACATTGTGAGGAGGGGGCAGCATGCATGGGACACTGTGAGGAGGGGGCAGCATGCATGGGACACTGTGATGAGGGGGCAGCATGCATGGGACACTGTGAGGAGGGGGAAGCATGCATGGGACACTGTGAGGAGGGGGCAGCATGCATGGGACACTGTCAGGAGGGGGCAGCATGCATGGGACACTGAGGATGGAGCAGCATGCATGGGACATTGTGAGGAGGGGGCAGCATGCATGGGACATTGTGAGGAGGGGGCAGCATGCATGGGACATTGTGAGGAGGGGGCAGCATGCATGGGACACTGTGAGGAGGGGGCAGCATGCATGGGACACTGTGAGGAGGGGGCAGCATGCATGGGACACTGTGAGGAGGGGGCAGCATGCATGGGACACTGTGAGGAGGGGGCAGCATGCATGGGACACTGTGAGGATGGAGCAGCATGCATGGGACATTGTGAGGATGGAGCAGCATGCATGGGACATTGTGATGAGGGGGCAGCATGCATGGGACACTGTGAGGAGGGGGCAGCATGCATGGGACACTGAGGAGGGGGCAGCATGCATGGGACACTGTGAGGAGGGGGCAGCATGCATGGGACACTGAGGAGGGGGCAGCATGCATGGGACACTGTGAGGAGGGAACAGCATGCATGGGACATTGTGAGGAGGGGGCAGCATGCATGGGACACTGTGAGGAGGGGGCAGCATGCATGGGACACTGTGAGGAGGGGGCAGCATGCATGGGACACTGTGAGGAGGGGGCAGCATGCATGGGACACTGTGAGGAGGGGGCAGCATGCATGGGACACTGTGAGGAGGGGGCAGCATGCATGGGACACTGTGAGGAGGGGGCAGCATGCATGGGACACTGAGGAGGGGGCAGCATGCATGGGACACTGTGAGGAGGGGGCAGCATGCATGGGACACTGTGAGGAGGGGGCAGCATGCATGGGACACTGTGAGGAGGGGGCAGCATGCATGGGACACTGTGAGGAGGGGGCAGCATGCATGGGACACTGTGAGGAGGGGGCAGCATGCATGGGACACTGTGAGGAGGGGGCAGCATGCATGGGACACTGTGAGGAGGGGGCAGCATGCATGGGACACTGTCAGGAGGGGGCAGCATGCATGGGACACTGTGAGGATGGAGCAGCATGCATGGGACATTGTGAGGAGGGGGCAGCATGCATGGGACATTGTGAGGAGGGGGCAGCATGCATGGGACATTGTGAGGAGGGGGCAGCATGCATGGGACACTGTGAGGAGGGGGCAGCATGCATGGGACACTGTGAGGAGGGGGCAGCATGCATGGGACACTGTGAGGAGGGGGCAGCATGCATGGGACACTGTGAGGAGGGGGCAGCATGCATGGGACACTGTGAGGATGGAGCAGCATGCATGGGGCATTGTGAGGATGGAGCAGCATGCATGGGACATTGTGAGGAGGGGGCAGCATGCATGGGACACTGTGAGGAGGGGGCAGCATGCATGGGACACTGAGGAGGGGGCAGCATGCATGGGACACTGTGAGGAGGGGGCAGCATGCATGGGACACTGAGGAGGGGGCAGCATGCATGGGACACTGTGAGGAGGGAACAGCATGCATGGGACATTGTGAGGAGGGGGCAGCATGCATGAGACACTGTGAGGAGGGGGCAGCATGCATGGGACACTGTGAGGAGGGGGCAGCATGCATGGGACACTGTGAGGAGGGGGCAGCATGCATGGGACACTGTGAGGAGGGGGCAGCATGCATGGAACACTGTGAGGAGGGGGCAGCATGCATGGGACACTGTGAGGAGGGGGCAGCATGCATGGGACACTGTGAGGAGGGGGCAGCATGCATGGGACACTGTGAGGAGGGGGCAGCATGCATGGGACACTGTGAGGAGGGGGCAGCATGCATGGGACACTGTGAGGAGGGGGCAGCATGCATGGGACATTGTGAGGAGCGGCAGCATGCATGGGACATTGTGAGGAGGGGGCAACATGCATGGGACACTGTGAGGAGGGGGCAGCATGCATGGGACATTGTGAGGAGGGGGCAACATGCATGGGACATTGTGAGGAGGGAGCAGCATGCATGGGACATTGTGAGGAGGGGGCAGCATGCATGGGACATTGTGAGGAGGGGGCAGCATGCATGGGACACTGAGGAGGGGGCAGCATGCATGGGACATTGTGAGGAGGGGGCAGCATGATGTGAGGACAATGTGCAGATCATATTTCATAATTGAGGAAGGTGTGGTGAGTATAATTTATAAGGGAGGGCAGGGTGTAGTTTATTAGGGGCAGTGTGACAGTCACAGTATATAAGTGGGGACGGTGGGAATATTTTATACTCATGCTATGTTTTGATGTGCCTGTGGTGATTCCCATTGGGGTGGGGGGGGGTTAGTGCCCTTCGTTTCTCATTGATATTTTTTAAAGTTTTTTACAGAGTAGATCTGCCTTAAACAGATGTCGTGTGCGAAAACTCAGTTTTACGTTGTCAATAAGGGGCGCGACCACTTAAAGTGCCTAGGGCAGCATGAAGGCAAAATACAGCCCTGCCTACTGGAGCCTGTAGTTCAAAAATACACCAAGAAAACAGTTACGTTTGGTTGTGGAAAGATCATGGTCTGGGGTTACATTCAGTATGGGGGTGTGCGAAACATTTGCAAGGTGGAAGGCAATATCGATAGCCTAAAATATCAAGAAGTATTAGCTACCGCTTACATTCGCAATCATAAAAGGGGTCAAATTCTGCAGCAGGATGGTGCTCCATCTCATACATCCATCTCTACAACAAAGTTCCTCCTGGCAAAGAAGATCAAGGTACTCAAGGATTGGCCAGCCCAGTCACCAGACAGGAACATCATTGAGCATGTTTGGGGTAGGATGAAAGAGGAAACTTGGAAGACAAAACCAAAGAATCTAGATGAACTCTGGGAGGCATGCAAGACTGCATTCTTTGCTATTCCTGATGACTTCATTAATAAATTGTATGAATCATTGTTGAACCGCATGGATGCAGTCCTTCAAGCTCATGGAAGTCACCTAAAATATTAAATATGGCTCTAATAGCACCACAACTTCATTCACCAATGTTATGCAACATATCTTTGCATTAGAAGTTCATTATTTGTTTGAATTTCACATTACTTTCTGGGGCGACAAAACTTTTGTCTTGCCAAAACCTGACCTTTCTGTGTTCATTAAATGATCAATATTTCAGCTTTGCAGCAACTTTATTTTCATAACCTAAACCAAATTTGGGAGGGTTTCAGCTTTCAAAAGAGTAATTTATAAAACCATTGGATGAATTTAAAGTCAGGCTATAAGCTTTTATTTACATAACATAGATAAGCGACAGAACTTCTGTCAGGGACTGTAGTACTCTTACTGTATGTAAACTTTTGACTTTGCAGAAAGCAATAAAAATGTCTTAACACATTCTCTCTCATTATTCTGGAATTTGGTAAATATAAATAATTTTGGTTCCTAATTGACCTAAAACAGGAAAGGTTTATTCTGATTTCATGTCAGATAGTGAGAAAAACCTGCAGATATGTATTTATAGAGAGCGGAGGGAAAAACCTGCAGATGTGTCTTTATAGAGAGTGGAGGGAAAAACCTGCAGATGTGTCTTTATAGAGAGTGGAGGGAAAAACCTGCAGATGTGTCTCTATAGAGAGCTGAGGGAAAAACCTGCAGATGTGTCTTTATAGAGAGTGGAGGGAAAAACATGCAGATGTGTCTTTATAGAGAGCGGAGGGAAAAGCCTGCAGATGTGTCTTTATAGAGAGCGGAGGGAAAAACCTGCAGATGTGTCTTTTTAGAGAGCGGAGGGAAAAACCTGCAGATGTGTCTCTATAGAGAGCGGAGGGAAAAACCTGCAGATGTGTCTTTATAGAGAGTGGAGGGAAAAACATGCAGATGTGTCTTTATAGAGAGCGGAGGGAAAAGCCTGCAGATGTGTCTTTATAGAGAGCGGAGGGAAAAGCCTGCAGATGTGTCTTTATAGAGAGTGGAGGGAAAAACATGCAGATGTGTCTTTATGGTTTGAACTGTATGTCCACAGTCAAAATTAGAAAGTAATGACTCGGAAAAAAGGGAGTAAAAATAAAAACACAGAAGCAAAACTTGGTTGTGGTGGGAAGAAAATAAAAGAAAGCTTCACATGTGATGTTTATAACTTTTTTCAATGCTTTCTTCTGTCCTAAGCTTTACATATTTCGGGATGAAGCAGCTGAATGTACGACAGCAAATTCCAGAGAAAAAAATAATAATTCATTATCTCGCCATAGTGAGCGCATTTTACAAGGAAATTTGTTTGGCTTTTTTTTTCCTCTTCCATTTATAATTCCGGAAATCTTCACATTGTTAATGGAGTACGCAGCAGTTATGACAAATAATGGTGTTTATTTTACAGCCATAAAGCAGTCTGCGGGCAGGGTGAGAGGTGCAGGGTTTCAGCTTTCCAATAAAGTCTTTTACTATGTAAATGTGTGTCTGTTGGGTGGGTCATCCTGAGGGTTTCTTGTCCAGGGGAGATGGGAAGGGTCCGCCTGCCTCGCTCCATCTGCTCCTCTCTGCTGAGTTCCCACATAAATCAGAGAGTCTGTGTTCCCTGTAAAAGGGACATTATTCATCCCTGGCTGGGGCACCTCTTGACAAGGAACGAGAAACAGAAGTTGGTTCTAGATAAACCATTAAACAAAAGCATTTACACAAGAGCGGCTTTAAATATTCTAATAGTGTATATGGAAGAACTGCTGAGTGCTGTCTTTCTGTCACCTGTGACCTCCAGGCTTTATTCTGGGTCCACACAGGCCTAACATGAAGAAGGATACTGGAAAAAAAACACTGAAAAAACTGAAGTTAATAGCACTGAGCTGCAATACCTGACGTGAACCATGGAAGAGGGTGGCGCTGTTTGGAAAAAAAACAAATCTAAACCCCTCTTTGTACTCCCTTTTGTCTGGGTGGACCCGGATTGTAAAGTCAGAGTCCGCATAGTTTCACATGTACCCAAGTGCTAGACCCAGAATTGTCAGGGAATACTATCTAATGATCCAGGTCCGGCACTCAGGTAATACAAAAAAATAAAGGAATAATAAAGAGAAAAATAATAAAGCAAGTGCGCTATTCTTGCCTCTGTTTTAAGTGCTTCCTGGCCTCTCATTCACTTCTGGGGCCGCTCATTACCTTGATTGCATATGCACTGCTTTCCCCGCCCACCGGTGTATGTGATTGGTTGCAGTCAGACGCACTCCCATGCTGAGTGACAGCATTTCTGACTCTTCCAATCACAGGTGCTGTCTGCGGGTCTATCGTACAGTAAAAATAAATAAAAAATAAATAAATAAAATTGGCATAGAATCCCCCTATTTTGTGATACCTAGCACAGGTAAAGCATACGGCTACAGGCTGCAGTCCCCAGCTGTGTGCTTATCTTGGCTGTGTATCAAAATAAGAGGAACCGCACGTGGCATTTAAAAAAAAAAAAAAAAATTAAATAAATAGTTTTATAGAACAGCATACGGTGCCCCCCCCCCCCCCCAATTTTTGTACCCAGCCATGGTAAAGCCCCACAGCTGGGGGCTGGTATTCTCAGGCTGGGGAGACCCATGGTTATTGGCTGCCCCCCAGCCTAAAAAAAAGCATCCTGTAGATGCCCAAAATTGTCACATCCATTAGATGCGACAATCCCAGTACTTTACCCGTCTCTTCTCGATTGCCATGGCAAGCGAGGTAATGAGGGGTTATTCGCAGCTCACAGCTGCCACTAAGCAATAGATTAGTAATGGTAGAGGCCTATGAGACGCAACCCATCACTAATCTGTAAGTGAAAGTAAATAAACACAAATAAGCAAAAAAGGAGTTTGAAAGAAGATGTAACTGGTTTTAGAAAAGGGCTTTATTGTATATGATGAGACAATTACTTTTATCCCCTTCACGCCATGGCCATTTTCCATTTTTGCACTTTTGTTTTTTTCCTCCCTTTCTCCAAGAGCCATAACTTTTTTTTTTTTCTTTGTAGCCATATGAGGGCTTGGTTTTTTTTTTTTTTTGTGGGATGAGTTTTACTTTTGAACAAAACCATTCAGTTTACTGGAAAAGGGAAAAAAATTCCAAGTTCGGTGAAATTGCAAAAAAAAGTGCGATTCTATAATTTTTTTTAATTTACCATGCTCACTATATGGTAAAACTGACCTGGCAGTGTGATTCTCTAGATCAGTGTGAGTACGTAGATAGCAAACATGTATAGCTTTGTTTTTATTTAAGTCATGAAGAAAAGTTCAGAAATTCCCCTCCCCCTCCACAAAAAAGCTGCTTTTGTTATCATTTTACAAGACCAAGAACGTTCGCAGTTTTTTGGGATCTGGTGCTGTTTGAAGGCTTTTTGTGCATTGAGCTAATGTTTTTACTGATTCCATTGGGTAGATCCGATATTTTGATCACCCAATTGAATTTTATTACAATGTTGCAGTGACTATAAAAACATAATTCTGGAGTTTTTAATTTTTTTTGTTACGCTGTTTACCAATCGGATTAATGTATTTTATATTTTGACCAATCAGACATTTCTAAGCTCAGCGATACGCATATTTTGTATCTTTAATTGTTTTATTTTCAGTTGGGCAATAAGGGAATGATTTGAACTTTTATGAGTTTTTTTAATTCATATTTTTAATCCTGGAACCTGTCAATCAAATTTTAGTTACATATACCCTTTTCATCGTTTATGGTATACCTCAAAGACTGTTTGTTCTAATGAGCCACTTAATGCTAGTATTAATCTCAGTATTACTTAGAACAATATAATTTGTTTTAATGTATTGCCTATCATTCTTAATTTTTAGAAAATTGCACAAAAAATACAAAATTAATACAACATAAAGATCTTATTAGAACATTGAAGAAACAATAATGGCAGCTCTTTATAAATATCACACAAAGAAAAGGAATACATGAAAAAAGAAATGATCTACACTACTTAATATCATACATCATACGTAATATTACATTACACAAATGTTCTTCAAGATTTTTCACTTGTTCAACTAGATCTACTGCGTGTCTTCTGCACAAGTGTAGGATATCTTGGAACAATGGTCCATACAAGTTGGTTTCTTTCATCCACAAACCAAACAGCTATTTTCTTGTAATTTTTCCTTGGACAGTTTGCCCCATTGTTGTTGGTTCATCTAATGACCATTCATATAGCCATTTTTACTCTTGATGAATTTTGTTTCCGCCCCATTATCTCAGAAGTCGCAGTCTTCATCTTCTTCATCGTCACTATCATCCAAATCCTCATCTGTAAAATAATTTGCATAAGAGCCAAAAAATAATATGTTTCAAATTACCATACCTATAACCGGCTATTGGGGTCTTATAAACCCCATTATTAGATTTCAGGAAAACTATATAACTAAAAATTATAACACCACAACACACTACAAAGATAAATCTTCAAATGAATTTTCACGAGGAATCAGCCTTGTACTATTGGGCATGCGCAATGGATATGTGGCAGTGTGGGGGGTTTTCCAGACCCCATTAACCCTAGAACGCGCAACCATAGAAATCTACAATAGAAAACAAGTAACCTAGCAGGCCTGCGAGGCCCTAGGTATGCGTTCTAGGGTTAACAGGTTCTAGGGTTAAAAACTTTTTTTCTCACTTTTTTTTATTGTATTTATCAGTCCCCTAAGGGGACTTGAAGTTGTGATCATCCTATCGCTTGTTCTGTACAGAGCTTAGCATTAGCATTAGCACCAGCATCAGCATCAGGGTCAAAATTAGCGTCAGCATCAGAGTTAGCATCAGCATTAACTTCAGCATCAGCATCGCTCTATATAGCTGAAATCTCGATCTCCTATGAATGCCTCTCTTGAGCCGGCATTCCCAGGAATTTCACCATTACAGACACAGGGATCATCAGCTCATCCCCAGCTGTCGTAACAAGCCATTGGTGCCCTGTTATGGTGTCATGGGTGCACTGATGGGTGCAAGAAATGGCCTGGTCCCCTGCTGGCGATTGATAAATCCCACTGTCAAAGGTTGACAGCGGGATTTAACTGGTTAACATCTCAGATGCCCCAGCAGCTGTTAAGCTGGGTTCACACATAGCGACAGCGACATCGCTGTTACGTCACCATTTTCTGTGACGTAACAGCGACCTTGTAAGTCGCAGTTATGATCGCTGCTTAGCTGTCAAACACAGCAGAAGCAGCAGCGATCATAACGTCGCTACATGTACAGAGAGCAGGGAGCCGCGCACACTGCTTAGCGCTGGCTCCTTGCTCACCTAGCTACAGTACACATCGGGTTAATTACCTGATGTGTACTGCAGCTACATGTGCACAGAGCAGGAGCCGCGCTTACTGCTTAGCGCTGGCTCCTTGCTCTCCTAGCTACAGTACACATAGGGTTAATTACCTGATGTGTACTGCAGCTACATGTGCACAGAGCAGGAGCCGGCACTGACAGCAAGAGCGGCGGAGGCTGGTAACGAAGGTAAATATCGGGTAACCAGGGAAAGGTCTTCCCTTAGCTACCCGATGTTTACAGTGGTTACAGCTTTCCGCAGCTGCCAGACGCCGGCTCCTGCTCCCTGCTCGCTTCATTTCGTCGCTCTCTCGCTGTCACACACAGCGATGTGTGCTTCACAGCGGGAGAGCGACGACGAAAAAATGAAGCAGGACATTCAGCAACGAGCAACGACCTCACAGCAGGGGCCAGCTCGCTGCTGGATGTCACACACAGCGACAGCGACGGGACGTCGCTGCAACGTTACAAAAAAATGGTGACGTAGCAGCGACGTCGTTGTCGTCGTCGCTGTGTGTGACACCACCTTTAAAGGCACATGATGGCTGATCAGATCAGCTGTCATGTGCAGGGAATGGTGATGGTACAGGCTCAGAGTGTGAGGACAAAGGGAAGGACACGACATACGAAGTAAGTTTACTTCATATGTCGTGAAGTTTTTTGAGGTTGATTTGGGGAGTTTCTGCTCAAAAAAGAATCAGCAAAAAAAAGACTCCGTACACATAACCGAAGATTATTTGCACACAGAGTTTTCTAAGGTGTCTATTAAAGCTGATCCACTCCAAAAACACCTGAGAAAAACACACAAAAAAATGCTTGAAAGACTTTTCCTATTGATTTCAATAGAAAAACGACTAAAACACAATACTTAAAATCAGATTTTGCTTTCATATAGTGCGGCATTAGGCATGTCATTTCAAACCTCAAAGTAGAAAGTGAGATAATGAAAAATGTTGTACTTAAAGGATTTTTCTTTTTTCCTCTTGTTGCCGTGCTGTCTTCTAAAGCGGGCTTTACACGCAACGACATCACTAACGAGATGTCGTTGGGGTCACGGAATTCGTGACGCACATCCGGCCTCGTTAGCGACGTCGTTGCATGTGAAACGCAGGAACAACCGTTAACGATCAAAATTACTCACCTAATCGTTGATACGTCGTTCAAATACCAAATATCGTTGCTGTTGCAGGACGCAGGTTGTTCATCATTCCTGCGGCAGCACACATCGCTATGTGTGACACCGCAGGAACGAGGAACAACATCGTACCTGCGGCCGCCAGCAATGAGGAAGGAAGGAGGTGGTACGGCCACTCATCTCCGCCCCTCCGCTTCTATTGGGCGTCCGCTTAGTGATGCTGCTGTGACGCCGAACGAACCGCCCCCTTAGAAAGGAGGCGGTTCCTCGGGCACAGCGATGTCGCTAGGCAAGTAAGTATGTGTGATGGGTCCTAGCGATGTTGTGCGCCATGGGCGATGTCGCTGTGTGTAAAGTGGCCTTTAATCAATGCAGACCCTGGAACAGATCCTCAAATCAATTCAGACCTGTGACTTGACACCTTGAATAATTGCAAACCTCAGACCAAGCCCTAAATTGTGATCCCGATTACAATCCAAAATAATTCAAACTTTCACCCAAAATAGATCTACCCCCATGTGGTTGTATACACACTAATAAACCATTACTATTTTTCCGTTTACCTATGATTAAGGCCCGTTTCACACGTCAGTGAAAAACAGTGACGTTTTTCACTGGCGTGTAAAACACGCACATGTCCCTGTGTGTGCCGTGAATCACGGCATACGTGGGTTGTCTAAGTGCAATCCGGGCTCCGTTATCCGTGGCCCGTGATTGCACTTAGAAATCAACTCACCTGTGCCCGCTCCCGCTGTCCATGGTGCTGAATCCTCCCGCGGTGCAGCATCCGGCCGGCGGTGACCCCCGCAGCAGCTGCTTCCGGGTCAGCTGTGTCGCGCATAATGAATATGCGCGACAATAATGAGCCGGCTTAGAAGCAGCAGGGAGGACGGGCTGCAGAGGACATCGCTGGTGCCGGGTGAGTTAAAATGTTTATTATTTTAAGTGCACGTTTTTTTCTGGCACGTGTTTCACGGACCACACCAATGTGTGGTCCGTGGAACATCAGTGATGCCAGAAAAAAATGGACATGTCTCCGTGCAGCAATCACGCACACGCGGGTACGCCGCACGGAGACACGTGCAGTGAAAAATCACTGACGTGTGAGCAGACCCATTCATTATCATGGCTCTGCGTATGTCAGTGATTCTGGTACGTTTAAAAAAAAGCACAAACGTCCCAGAATCACTGACGTGTGAAAGGGGCCTAAGTGGCATACATGATAATAGTGGACATTCATTTTTTCCTCCTTTCTATGGCCGGTATGTTCTCATCACAAGGAATTTATAGTGCAGTATCATCTTCTACATGAAGCTCAGGGTGTAGTCTGTGTGTTTGCTCAGTCTTCATCTTGGAGGATCTTTGATTGCTTATATCAATTGTAATGTGGGCTTCACATGATACGATCTATCGTTTGATTGCACGAGCGATCGTACCCACCCCCGTCATTTGTGCGTCACGGGCAATTAGTTGCCCGTGGCGCACAAAGTCTTTAAACTGACGTCACACGTACTTACCTGCTGAGCGACCTCGCTGTGGGCGGCGAACATCCTCTTCCTGAAGGGGGTGGGACGTTCAGCGTCACAGCGATGTCACACAGCGGCCGGCCAATAGAAGCGGAGGGGCGGAGATGAGCAGGACGTAACATCCCGCCATGGGGTGGGATTCAGCCGGTTCTGTCCGGTTCTGGAGAACCGGTTGTTAAAATAGCAGCCGGTTCCCAGAACGGGCAAGAAACAGCTCTGGAGATCCGGTTCCCTGCTGTATTCATTTGTGTTAGTGTCTCTTTAAGACTCTAGCACAAATGAATCTCCATACCTCCGTGCCGCACTTCCTGGTTCTGTGCAGCCTGTCGGCTCCCTGACCCGGCGTGCAGTGACGCGCTGACGCTGCAGACACAGGTCACGGAAGTGAGAGGAGGGAGCTCCTCCTCCTGCCGTTTGTCAGCATCACTGTGACTGCAGAGAGCCGCGGAGGAGGATGGAAGACACAGGAGAAGCCGGTGCTGCTTGTATCAGGTAAGCCGCTCAGTGAGCCGAAGCTGCAGGGAGAGGGGCTGCATAAGATGGGAACTGTTACTATATGTGGCTATATGGGGAGAGGAGGCCACAATAGGATGGTATCTGCAGGGGGAGAGGAGGCCATAATAGGATGGGATCTGCAGGAGGAGAGGGGCCATAATGGGATGGGATCTGCAGGGGGAAAGGGGCCATAATAGGGTGGGATCTGCAGGGGGAAAGGGGCCATAATGGGATGAGATCTGCAGGGAGAAAGGGGCCATATTGGGATGGGATCTGCAGGGGGAAAGGGGCCATAATGGGATGGGATCTGCAGGGGGAAAGGGGCCATATTGGGATGGGATCTACAGGGGGGGAGAGGCCATATTGGGATGGGATCTGCAGGGGGGGAGAGGCCATATTGGGATGGGATCTGCAGGGGGGGAGAGGCCATAATGGGATGGGATCTGCAGGGGAAAGAGGCCATAATGGGATGGGATCTGCAGGGGGGAAGAGACCACATGGGATGAGATCTGTATGGGGAAGGTCGTCCGTTCCAATTTAGCAATAATTTTTAGTAATAATTTTTAAAAACTGTAGAAAAACCATTTAATACAATATGACTGACAGTGACCGGAACAACTTGTACTGGACAGGAGAGTGACGGTAGAGGAGGGGAAGAAGGGGAAAGAGATGATACTTTAAATTACATGTATTTTTGGTTGAGGAAAGTGCGTGAAAATGGGTGTGGCTAACAAAGTGAGTGTGGTTACAGAATGGGTGTGGTTTTGAAATGGGCGGGGTTTACAGAGAACCTGTTGTTAAAAATTTGAATCCCACCCCTGATCCCGCCCACCCCCTTCCTTCCGCATAGCCGGAGGGAGCGGCGGGACGCAGGTAAGCTGTGTTCATCGTTCCCGGGGTGTCACACGGAGCGATGTGTGCTACCCCGGGTACGATGAACAATCGGCTCAAAGTAGAGTAAACGATTTTTTAAAAATGAGCGACCTGTACACGATTCGTGATTCGTAACCGATTTGCGATCGTTTACAGACACTCATAGGTGTCACACGGGACGACGTCGCAAGCGATGCCGGATGTGCGTCACGAAAACCGTGACCCCAACGACATATCGCACGATAGATTGTCTCGTGTGACGCCCGCATAAGACCAGTGAGGAGCTTTCCAGACGTAAGAGCAGAAGCACAAAGAAAAAACGGACAAAAAACTTGGAGAGCTTCAACTCTACTATATGTGGCTCTTACCAGAATTCTCGAAGTGGCACAAGGGCTTCCTCCAACGACAATATGGTCTTGGTTACATTAAATTCTATCTTCTATTCTGGAGCATTATCCATATGGAAAGGTAGAAAAACTTCATAGCAAATGTTGCTTACAAATTTCACAAACATACAAGACATCTTGTAGATATTGCACATCGATTAGAACCCAGGACCTCATTGATGCAACAGTGCTAATGAGGGAACTATCATGCAAACCACATGAAGCCAAGGCTTCTATTAAATTGGTCCTTGTGTCTGTGTGATAGACAGAAATTAGACTGAGCCCATCTGGGGACAGAACTGGAGAGATAAGTGCAACTCTGGAAGGTGGAGGGTACAATATTCAACATATTACCCAACCCTCCATATAGAGATCTATGGAAATTGCATAAATACACGCGAGCATTTTTATAATTTCAGAAATCCACATTAAATCTCAATATGTCCTGAGCGGCGTCACCCTCGATGGAAAATTTTGTTTAATTTATACACATATCCAGTTATATACAGAAAATGCTCTTTCCTTCATTTTATTACTAAGAAAAGTCATCACCACTCTTGACTATTGCAGCCTTGAAATTATGGGGTCAGCTGCAATACCAGACACAACCTATAGGGGAGAGTGGTGCTGTTTCAGACTATTTTTTTTTCTCCAAACGATAGATTTTATGGCTCCAGTTCATCATTACAGTTTCTGCAATATTCCATAATAATTTGTTCCTTTTCAGTGGCTCTAGTATTTGCATCTTATTCTCTAGATGTTTTGTGCCACTTTTTAAGTTGTGTTTTTAATTTCCCTTGACGACTTTGCTTATGCATATATTTCAGACAGATCCATGAAATGCAACTATTACCAAATGTTGCTGTTTTGGGGTTGCAGCTCACTCCAGTCTTTGGCTGGAATAAGGTTTCTGGAGGAGTTTTCATTTTGGCGCACTTTTGTGACCTTTTGAAAGGATTTGCAGCTTTTAGTACAAAAAAGTAAAAAAAAAACTGGTACTGGTCAAAGACAACATCTCACAGTGGCTGTACATTCAAGAGGACACGAAATTTAAATTTTTGTCAGGAGGTCCATTTTAATTCCAGCTTGGGAGGACTGCAATATAAATGGATCAGACTACACAGCGTTATTTCAAGATCCAAAGAACTTCATCTCCAAAGTGTGAACAGGTGCTAGCTGCAAGCCTCAATACCTACACAAAACACAAACAGAAGGCTAAAGCAGCAATCCAAGACATATGCTAACATAAAATATATGAAATATAAACTGTATTAATGCTATATAAAATATACCTAGAAAAATTAAGTTTCTTAGGGAAAAATACATGTGAGCCCATCAACCGCGCCAAGGTGAACTTTCTCTGATGGGATCCTATCCTAGTGTCATGCCTCTCCCGGACACTGAGTTATTTGTAATCTGTTGCCATGGATAAATATTGTTATCTAAATAAAAAGACTGATGGCAAAGACTGATGACCTTTCTAATGTGAACAGGTGCAAACTGAACATGAAACATGGTGGCCAATAGAAGCAGCGGGGCGGAGATGAGCGGGACGTAAACATCCCGCCCACCTCCTTCCTTCCGCATTGCCGATGGAGGAAGGTAAGATGTTCCTCGCTCCTGCGTTGTCACGCATAGCCATATATGCTGCCACAGGAATGAGGAACAACATCGCTAATAAGAGGAAAACGATTTTTTGTTTTAGGACGACCTCTCCGCGGCAAACGATTTTGGCTGCTTTTGCGATCGTTTAAGGTCGCACATAAGTGTCACACGCTGCGATACCGTTAATGACGCCGGATGTGCGTCACAAACAACGTGACCTTGACGATAATTTATTAACGATATAGTAGCGTGTAAAGCCCGCTTTAGATTACAGGGTCATGCCTTGTGATTGAGCACTCCTGCTCTGCAGCCTAAAGGCCCTGTTACACGCAGCGACATCGCTAACGAGATGTCGTTGGGGTCACGGAATTCGTGACGCACATCTGACCTCGTTAGCGACGTCGTTACGTGTGACACCTACGAGCGACCGCTAACAATCAGAAATACTCACCAAATCGTTGATTGTTGACATGTCGTTCATTTTCAACATATCGTTGCTCGTGCTGGACGCAGGTTGTTCGTCGTTCCTGAGGCAGCACACATCGCTACGTGTGACACCCCGGGAACGATGAACAACAGCGTTCCTGCGTCCTCCGGCAACGAGGTGGGAGTGACGTGAATGCGGCTGCTCTCCGCCCCTCCGCTTCTATTGGTGGCCCGCTGATTGACGTAGCTGTGACGCCGCACGAACCTCCCCCTTAAAAAAGAGGTTGTTTGCCGGCCACAGCGCTATCGCTAGGAAGGTAAGTCCGTTTGATGCGTCCTAGCGATATTGTTCACCATGGGCAGTGGCACAAATGACGGGGGCAGGTGCGATCGCTAGCGATGTTGCAGCGTGTAAAGCAGCCTTTAGATGATTTTAATTCTCCATTTGCAGCTTCCTTTCCATCCATAAATTATAGGTTGTTTATTTTAACCCAAAGAGAGGCATTAATTAGATAGGGATCCAACAAAAATGAGGTCGCCTTGGCGTTGGCTGTTGGGCTCACATAAAACTGGCCATGTTTGTGTAATTAGTATCTCAATTTTTGCATATTTTTCATAGCAGTAATGCAAGTCTATATTCCCATATTCATTGCAACTGTCTCCATTTTGTTCCTATGGAGAGACATTGGACATTTTTTCTTATATAGTTCACTTAAAAAGTTGTACCATTTTGAAATTGCATGGATTATTAGAGTAATAGCCAAAATACTAATATAAGAATTAACCAATATCTATATCTGCAAGGTCATTTGCAAAACATGAACATCTGAGCTGCAAACCAAACATGTAAACAATGATTTGCAAAAAATCTGTTCAGCTGTGACAATGAAATATGCCAGAACAGTGGGCACAAAATACATCCATGAGGGTAAAATAATAATACCCTACAGCTGGTGGGACACGAATAGAAACAATATTCCCTGAGGTTTTCTCACAAGTCTTGTGTTGTATGGAAACATAAATATGAATGTATCAGGCTGCAGTCATCAGAGACAACTTTTGTATCAACATTTGTAAATGCTTCTAAAACATTCCAATTAATTTCAAGTGTCTAATATCATCTTTTACAAGCTTTGGTAGCATTTTTACAACGTGCAGTTTTTCTGCTGTTGGTCAAGTCTTGCAGAGATGTCTATGGGAAAAATCAGAGAAAAAAACTATACAAGGTGCAGCACGCATCTGGAAAGAAAAAGGAAAGAGGTAACAAAATGTCTCACACCAAAATTAATTGTATGTTAGATGCGGAACATTTTAGTACAGATAAAGTAATATCTCGTACAAGCCTTTTTTTAAAAAAAAAAATAACATCAAAATGTGATGAAAAAGTATAAAAAAAAAGTACAAATGTGTTACAAAAGATGCTCTTTTACTATCTTCCTTTTTGTCTTCCCTTTTCTATAGTTGTATTTGTATCTATCTATCTATCTATCTATCTATCTATCTATCTATCTATCTATCGATCGATCGATCTATCTATCCTAGTATCTATCTATCCCTCTATCCTAGTATCTATCTATCTATCTATCTATCTATCTATCTATCTATCTATCTATCGATCGATCGATCGATCTATCTATCTATCCTAGTATCTATCTATGTA
>NC_134357.1:37809420-37811920 GCF_048569485.1 Anomaloglossus baeobatrachus | reverse complement strand
ACATTCCCTCTTTCACCAATTTATTGACAAGAACAATCAAATCCGGGTCCAGCGTAATCCAATAAGGGGGAGGGGGGGGTGGCCACGGCGATCCATACCATAGTCACTGTCCCAGTCAATGAAGAACAGAAGGTTCCCCATTGGCTGGGAGAGTAATGCAGTGACCTGAGCTAACATCAATAGGTCAGCCCAGGTCACTGCAGGGGATGACGAGCGCTGCTGTCAGGAGGATAGATGAGATCATTACCTGCTGAGACGATCTCCTGCACTGGTGACGTCAGCGCTGTCACTGCCTTCTATGCCCGCCGCGTTCTCAGCAGTATCGCTAGAGCCTGTGACGTCTCGGGCCGCGGGCATAGACTGCAGTGACAGCGGTGACGTCAGGAGGCACTGCCTGCGCTGCAGGGTGACAAGCTGCTGCTACTGCGGGCAGACACTGACACTGCAGGGCAGGCAGCCGCGGGGCCGGAGCAGGACAGACTGCCCGGGCACCTGGAGGTCACACGGAAGTGCTTCTGTGCAGCGTCCAGGGAGTGTGACGTCTGTGTTTACTCTGCTCCGCTTCCTCTTCTGTCATAATGACATCACTTCCTGCAAAACCGCAGGCATTGATGAACATTACCGCAGGTAAATCGCGGCTATACCGGGGGTATACCGCACATCATTTGCTTCCTGTGGTATACCCCCGGAATTTCGCGATTACTTTACAGTGAATGGAGTGAAATACCGGGGGTATACTGCAGGTACCTGCGGAAAAGAAGTGACATTCACATTTTCTCAAGAAAGTTTCTCAAGAAAATCTTCAGAAAGAATATTCTTGAGAAAAAAAACGCAGCATGCGCACAGCTATTTTTTTTTCCCATAGGTTTTGCTGGGAAATGTCTGCAAAAAGATTTAAAACATTTCTCAAGAAATTTCCGCAGCAAAACCGCCTAGTGCGCACAGGGCCTTAAGCCCAGAAGTGGCAGGCCAAGAAAAATATCAGAAAGTCAGAGAAGAAGAATGGTGAGAACAGTCAAGGACAATCCACAGACCACCTCCAAAGACCTGCAGCATCATCTTGCTGCAGATGGTGTCAATGTGCATCAGTCAACAATACAGCGCACGTTGCACAAGGAGAAGCTGTATGGGAGAGTGATGCGAAAGAAGCCGTTTCTGCAAGCACGCCACAAACAGAGTCGCCTGAGGTATGCAAAAGCACATTTGGACAAGCCAGTTACATTTTGGAAGAAGGTCCTGTGCACTGATGAAACAAAGATTGAGTTGTTTGGTCATACAAAAAGGCGTTATGCATGGAGGCAAAAAAACACGGCATTCCAAGAAAAGCACTTGCTACCCACAGTAAAATTTGGTGGAGGTTCCATCATGCTTTGGGGCTGTGTGGCCAATGCCGGCACCGGGAATCTTGTTAAAGTTGAGGGTCCCATGGATTCAACTCAGTATCAGCAGATACTTGACAATAATGTGCAAGAATCAGTGATGAAGTTGAAGTTATGCAGGGGATGGATATTTCAGCAAGACAATGATCCAAAACACCGCTCCAAATCTACTCAGGCATTCATGCAGAGGAACAATTACAATGTTCTGGAATGGCCATCCCAGTCCCCAGACCTGAATATCATTGAAAATCTGTGGGATGATGTGAAGCGGCTGTCCATGCTCGGCGACCATCAAACTTAACTGAACTGGAATTGTTTTGTAAACAGGAATGGTTAAATATTCCTTCATCCAGGAACTCATTAAAAGCTACAGGAAGCGACTAGAGGCTGTGATTTTTGCAAAAGGAGGATTTACAAAATATTAATGTCACTTTTATGTTGAGGTGCCCATACTTTTCACCGGTCAAATTTTGTTTAAATGCGGATTGCACATTTTCTGTTAGTACAATAAACCTCATTTCAATCCAGAAATATTACTCAGTCCATTAGTTATTAGATATATGAAACTGAAATAGCTGCTGCAAAAAAACAAATTGTTATAAAGAAAAAAGGTTAACATTAATAGGGGTGCCCAAAGTTTTTTGTATGTATGTATATGTATGTATGTATATGTGTGTGTGTGTATGTGTATATATATATATATATATATATATATATATATATATATATATATATATATATATATATATATATATATATATATATATATATATATATATATATATTCACACAAATATATATTTATTGAATACATATATGAGTGTGTGTGTATAATATAATATATATTGTGAGGTAGCACGGTCGGCTGCGCAGCAGAAGACACGGGATCCAGGCATTAAGGTTCACAGCACACGGTTTTAATGTCCAAACAAAAGTCCACAACAATATACATGTGCCTCTCCAGCAGAGAGCTCAGGGAGTTCTGTTCACTCCCCCACACCGGCACACCTGCCCTTGTTCCTGTTTCCATTTAACCCTTCCTTCAGCCTGTAGGGAAACAGCATTAACCCTAGAGTGGATTTACTTTCTATCATGGAGTGAGCACAACCGGGGCGAGACAT
>NC_134357.1:37796920-37804420 GCF_048569485.1 Anomaloglossus baeobatrachus | reverse complement strand
AGCAGACTTTAGAGAATAAGGAAATGTTACAGATAGCCGTCGGACATCCAATTTGTGATGAAATTCCGACATTGCACATGACACGAGCCGCATTGAGAAAGACTTGCCCCAGAGAAGTTGCACAGCTTAATTCTGAGTCAATGTAACAGAAATGACTTCACGCAACTCATCACATCTGTGTTATCGGTGGCATTCGGTGGATACAAAATGCAGCAGCATGGTGCTAAATATTTTAAGAAACAAATTAAATAGTGCTGCGTGTAAGACTGTGAGCACACACTGCATTTTGTTCTTGCAGATTTTAATCAACACTGCAAGGAAAAATGCATCGCCGCAAAGTCTATGAAAATCCTGACTTACTGTGCACATGATGCCGATTTTGGTGCAGAAAAAAAATCTTCAGCGTGTCAATTCTTTCTACATTTTTTTTTTCCTGCGTTTCATGATCCACTGCAGGGCTCAAGCTCGATCACTGGAATAGGTTATAAGTGTCAGAGCTACATTCGCAGCATTAACACTTCACCACACACCATGCGTCCAGCATGGTGTGTGAGGCTTTCCCTAGCTCAGTAACCCGGGGTCGTCATGTCAGCGATTGGGTCCCCTGTGATTGCATTATAGGGACCCGATTGCCAGAGAAATGTAGGTGATTCCTCTCCCTACATCCTGAAAGATGCGATTGATCACAGCATTTAGGGGGTTAAACTGCTGGGCACCGCTCCTGGCAGGAAAGTCTGGTCTCAGCTGTAACATCAGCTGGGGACCTGGAGGCGATCGTGGGGGTACAGTGCAGGAACCCCCACAATCTCCATGATGTAAAGACGAATAAAAAAAAACTCTTAAAGAGCAAAAACGTGATAAAGTGCTTTTTTTTTTGTAGGTTTTCTGCTGTTTTTCCTGCCAAAACATGCACAGAAAATCTGCACACAAATTTACTACGTGGGCACATACCAGAGCTGTTCACATCTTGTGTATTTCCTTCCTTTAGAAAGCATGTTAGGAGTATTCATTGATGCCTCAATTCTTCCATCGGAAGGCTGTGATGTATGGCGCCGTCTAGGTATAAACTGGCAAATATCACTGTGCAAGACTTGCGCAGACCATGCTTATGCTTCCCGGTCCAGCAAAAATCTAAATGTTGTGCTATCAACTAGACCTTCTCCTGACATAGATAGCTTGGACCTTTGTTGTTCATCCATATTCTTATACAGGACTTGATTCAGGTTGTCTGCTGTTTGTACCCGCCTTTTTGAGATAACATACTTGCTTGGTGCTGTTGTTTTTTTTTTTTTTTTGTTTTTAGAACTTTTATTTTTTTTTTTTTACATATATATTTTTTATTCTTCCTCCTTTTCTGTTATGTTGTTTTCTGGGTATAATTGAACTTGGAACATGGGGCACAACTGAGCGGTTATCGTGTACCAAGGGGTTTTGTATTGATTTTAGTTTTTTTTCCTTTTTCTCTTGATTGACTGCACTTTTCATTTAAACCTCCTGCTTCTACCAATTGAGCAGGCACCTTACCTGCTGCGCTACTTATATATACTAGTCTATAGTCTTACATTCCTGGCTTGCATGCTCTAGCATTTTTTTTTAGCATTATGTCATGTCCAGTTATGCACCTGTTCACACTGCATGTTAGGGAGTGCCGTTAGTCTTTTTTTCAACACATATAAAGCAGACAGCCATAACAGTTTGTGCAAATCAAAAACTGGCTTAAAACACGAAACAAAAAAAAGTGCAAAATCAATAATAATGAATCAGATGCTCTATATATATATATATATATATATATATATATATATATATATATATATATATATATATATATATATATATATATATATATATATATATATATATATATATATATATATATATATATATATATATATATATATATATATATATTAATATTAGCATACCTCCCAACTTTTCAAGAAAGGAAAGAGGGACAAAGCATGCGGCGCGCCGCGGCAAATTTTGACCACGCCCCTAGCCACACCCATTTGGCAGTAAGGGTCATTCAGCAGTCCCGGATTGTTCATTCATATTTATAGCAGTCAGAATTTTTTTATATTTCTGTGTCACTATATGACATGTTGCTTATTTGTGCCTATCAACACGTTGCATAAATTCTGTTTCTTTTTGTTTCTGTCTGCACCAAACTACACAATAACAATCTTCTGTTTTTTTCCACTTTTGCTGCATTTTTTTCTGCCTTTTCTCCATTATTTAATGCGTTTTTGCTTCAGATGTGAATCTGCGTTTTTAAGTGTTTTTATTGTACAGAGAAGCTTTTTCCTGCATTTTTTTTAAGCTCCACATAGAAACCTCCAGAGAATCCCCCCCCCCCCCCCCCCCCGAAAACCGCAGACTTCAGCGGCGTCTTTTCATGGAATCACATACACTTTACTTGGACATTTAAACACAGCAGAATAAATGTGCAAAGACTCAGCAGAAAAAAATGCAGCATTTACACTACATGTGAATATGGACTAATTGTCCAAGCAAAGTGGATGAGACGTTATGAAATCTCCGCTCCTGGTGCGTGGAAAGACGCCGCTGAACTGTGCGGATTTGGTGTTTCTTTCTTTATAAGCTTCAGGATTCACATCAGCAACAAACATGTATCAAATACGGGAGACAATGTATAAAAAATACCGCAAACACGCAATAATCAGAGAACATTGTTATTGCACTCGTGGCGCGGACACCTGCAGAAAAAATGCAGCATTTACGCTATGTGTGAACACTGCCTCAGTGATCCATTTTTATTACATTTTTTATGGGTTTTAATAAAGAAAAATAATAAATTGCGCCTTTTTTTTCCCGCCATTTACCGATCCCCATAAATCTGATCGCTGTGTTGTTCAGGTCATTACGATTACAAGGGACACCAAATATGTCCATGTTATTTGCTGATTTGTGATGTTTATTATTTTATAAAAAAGTGTAATAAAATTACATTATTCTATTTTTTTTTTAATTAATTTTAGTAACTTTATTAGAAGAAAAAAAAATCCTCTTTTCCTCTCCCTCTAGAATACAGGACATAGAGCTGCTGCTCTGTACAATGTAGCTGTGTCCTGTGTAATCTGCTGTGTAAGAGGCTGCATTGTAGGTTCATTTATGTGAAATCCTCCCTATGACATCATCAATCCTAGTGATTCAACAGCTAGAGCAGCTAGGAAAGCCAGGAGGTTGCTGGACACAAGTTTTGAACGTTGCTGGTTTGAATCCAAGGTGGTGAAGATAAAAAAAAAAAATTGTATTTGTATTTTTTTCCTCATTTCTTTATAGTAATTTTATGGGAACAAATGAATCTGACTCTTTCACCTACATTGAGATACAGTATTTATCTATCCCTCTATCTATCTATCTATCTATCTATCTATCTATCTATCTATCTCTATCCCTCTATCTATCTATGATTCTATCTCTCTATCTATCTATCTATCCATCCATCTATCTATCTATCTATGATTCTATGTATCCATCTATCTATCTATCTATGATTCTATCTATGATTCTATCTATCTATGATTCTATCTCTCTACCTATCTATGATTCTATGATTCTATCTCTATCTATCTATTATCTGTCGTGTATCTATATATCCCTCTATCATCCATCCATTCCTCCCTCTATCCCTCCCTCTATCCCTCCATTCATCCCTCCATTCATCCCTCTATCCCTTCCTCTATCCCTTCCTCTATCCCATACTCTATCCCTCCATTCATCCCTCCATTCATCCCTCCATTCATCCCTCCATTCATCCCTCCATTCATCCCTCCATTCATCCCTCCATTCATCCCTCCATTCATCCCTCCATTCATCCCTCCATTCATCCCTCCATTCATCCCTCCATTCATCCCTCCATTCATCCCTCCATTCATCTCTCCATTCATCCCTCTATCCCTCTATCATCCATCCCTCCCTCCCTCCATTCATCCCTCCATCCCTCTCTCTATCCCTCCATTCATCCCTCCCTCTATCCCTGCCTTCATCCCTCTATCCCTCCATTCATCCCTCTATCCCTCCATTCATCCATCCATCCTCCCTCTATCCCTCCATTCATCCCTCTCTCTCTCCATTCATCTCTCCATTCATCTCTCCATTCATCTCTCCATTCATCTCTCCATTCATCTCTCCATTCATCTCTCCATTCAGCTCTCCATTCATCTCTCCATTCATCTCTCCATTCATCTCTCCATTCATCTCTCCATTCATCTCTCCATTCATCTCTCCATTCATCTCTCCATTCATCTCTCCATTCATCTCTCCATTCATCTCTCCATTCATCTCTCCATTCATCTCTCCATTCATCCCTCCATTCATCCCTCCATCCCTCTATCCCTCATCCCTCCCTCCCTCCATCCCTCTCTCTATCCCTCCATTCATCCCTCTCTCTATCCCTCCATTCATCCCTCTCTCTATCCCTCCATTCATCCCTCCATTCCTCTCTCTATCCCTCCATTCATCCCTCCATTCATCCCTCCATCCCTCTCTCTCTATCCCTCCATTCATCCCTCCATTCATCCCTC
This sequence comes from Anomaloglossus baeobatrachus, assembly GCF_048569485.1. Taxonomy (NCBI): domain Eukaryota; kingdom Metazoa; phylum Chordata; class Amphibia; order Anura; family Aromobatidae; genus Anomaloglossus; species Anomaloglossus baeobatrachus. The sequence goes on along the minus strand of NC_134357.1, from coordinate 37,799,873 downwards.
CATCCCTCTCTCTCTATCCCTCCATTCATCCCTCCCTCTATCCCTGCCTTCATCCCTCTATCCCTCCCTTCATCCCTCCTTCTATCCCTCCAATCATCCCTCCATCCCTCCCTCTATCCCTCTATCATCCATCCCTCCCTCTATCCCTCCATTCATCCCTCCATTCATCCCTCCATTCATCCCTCCATTCATCCCTCCATTCATCCCTCCATTCATCCCTCCATCCCTCTCTCTATCCCTCCATTCATCCCTCCATTCATCCCTCCATTCATCCCTCCATTCATCCCTCCATCCCTCTCTCTATCCCTCCATTCATCCCTCTATCATCCATCCATCCCTCCCTCTATCCCTCCATTCATCCATCCATCCCTCCCTCTATCCCTCCATTCATCCCTCTATCCCTCCCTTCATCCCTCCTTCTATCCCTCCATTCATCCCTCCATCCCTCCCTCTATCCCTCTATCATCCATCCCTCCCTCTATCCCTCCATTCATCCCTCCATCCCTCCCTCTATCCCTCTATCATCCATCCCTCCCTCTATCCCTCCATCCCTCCATTCATCCCTCCATTCATCCCTCCATTCATCCCTCCATTCATCCCTCCATTCATCCCTCCATCCCTCTCTCTATCCCTCCATTCATCCCTCCTTCTATCCCTCCAATCATCCCTCCATCCCTCCCTCTATCCCTCTATCATCCATCCCTCCCTCTATCCCTCCATTCATCCCTCCATTCATCCCTCCATTCATCCCTCCATTCATCCCTCCATTCATCCCTCCATCCCTCTCTCTATCCCTCCATTCATCCCTCCATTCATCCCTCCCATTCATCCCTCCATCCCTCTCTCTATCCCTCCATTCATCCCTCTATCATCCATCCATCCCTCCCTCTATCCCTCCATTCATCCATCCATCCCTCCTTCTATCCCTCCATTCATCCCTCTATCCCTCCATTCATCCATCCATCCCTCCCTCTATCCCTCCATTCATCCCTCTATCCCTCCCTTCATCCCTCCTTCTATCCCTCCATTCATCCCTCCATCCCTCCCTCTATCCCTCTATCATCCATCCCTCCCTCTATCCCTCCATTCATCCTCCATTCATCCTCCATCCCTCTCTCTCTATCCCTCCATTCATCCCTCCCTCTATCCCTGCCTTCATCCCTCTATCCCTCCTTCATCCCTCCTTCTATCCCTCCAATCATCCCTCCATCCCTCCCTCTATCCCTCTATCATCCATCCTCCCTCTATCCCTCCATTCATCCCTCCATTCATCCCTCCATTCATCCTCCATTCATCCCTCCATTCATCCCTCCATTCATCCTCCATTCATCCCTCCATCCCTCTCTCTATCCCTCCATTCATCCCTCCATTCATCCCTCCATTCATCCCTCATCCCTCTCTCTATCCCTCCATTCATCCCTCTATCATCCATCCATCCCTCCCTCTATCCCTCCATTCATCCATCCATCCCTCCCTCTATCCCTCCATTCATCCCTCTATCCCTCCCTTCATCCCTCCTTCTATCCCTCCATTCATCCCTCCATCCCTCCCTCTATCCCTCTATCATCCATCCCTCCCTCTATCCCTCCATTCATCCCTCCATCCCTCCCTCTATCCCTCTATCATCCATCCCTCCCTCTATCCCTCCATCCCTCCATTCATCCTCCATTCATCCCTCCATTCATCCCTCCATTCATCCCTCCATTCATCCCTCCATCCCTCTCTCTATCCCTCCATTCATCCCTCTATCATCCATCCATCCCTCCCTCTATCCCTCCATCCCTCCATTCATCCCTCCATTCATCCCTCCATTCATCCCTCCATCCCTCTCTCTATCCCTCCATTCATCCCTCTATCATCATCCATCCCTCCCTCTATCATCCATCCATTCATCCATCCATCCCTCCTTCTATCCCTCCATTCATCCCTCTATCCCTCCATTCATCCATCCATCCCTCCCTCTATCCCTCCATTCATCCCTCTATCCCTCCCTTCATCCCTCCTTCTATCCCTCCATTCATCCCTCCATCCCTCCCTCTATCCCTCTATCATCCATCCCTCCCTCTATCCCTCCATTCATCCCTCCATCCCTCCCTCTATCCCTCTATCATCCATCCCTCCATTCATCCCTCCATTCATCCCTCATCCCTCTCTCTATCCCTCCATTCATCCCTCTATCATCCATCCATCCCTCCCTCTATCCCTCCATTCATCATCCATCCCTCCTTCTATCCCTCCATTCATCCCTCTATCCCTCCATTCATCCATCATCCCTCCCTCTATCCCTCATTCATCCCTCCATTCATCCCTCTATCATCCATCCATCCCTCCCTCTATCTCTCCATTCATCCCTCCATTCATCCCTTTATCATCCATCCATCCCTCCCTCTATCTCTCCATTCATCCCTCTATCATCCCTCCATCCCTCCCTCTATCCCTCCATTCATCCCTCCATCCCTCCCTCTATCCCTTTATCATCCCTCCATCCCTCCCTCTATCCCTCTATCATCCATCCCTCCCTCTATCCCTCCATTCATCGATCTTTGCAGCTGAATAACCTGCTTCTGGTGTCTCACCTGCAGTATAGAGGTCAAGATAGCAAAATCTTCCTATTCGTTTCATTACAGGCAGTAGCTCAGTGGTAAAGCTGCTGCCTTTGAAACAATGAACTCACAGTTGCACGGGTTCGAGTCCCGGCCGCCCCGAAAATCCAGAGCCGATGATAATTTAATGTAATTTATTAAATTAAGGAGCCGGGACATCAGCTGTGAGCCGCGGGAGTGCGGGACAGCCCTCTAAAATCGTGGCAGTCCCGCAGAATCCGGGACGGTTGGGAGGTATGTATATAGCGTCTGATTCATTATTATTGATTTTGCACTTTTTTTTGTTCGTGTTTTAAGCCAGTTTTTGATTTGCACAAACTTTTATGGTTGTCTACTTTATGTGTTGAAAA
>NC_134357.1:37784470-37796720 GCF_048569485.1 Anomaloglossus baeobatrachus | reverse complement strand
CATCCCTCCTTCTATCCTCCTTCAATCCAACCCTCCATCCTCACCTCTAACCCTCTATCAACCATCCCTCCCTCTATCAACACTCTCATCCAATCCATTCATCCCTCCATCTCACCCTCAATCCCTCCATCATCCATCCATCACTCCCTCATCCCTCCATCCCTCCATTCATCCCTCCATTCAACCACTCACATTCATCCCTCCATACATCCCTCCATTCATCCCCATCATCCCTCTCTCATCCCTCATCATCCCTCCTTCTATCCTCCATTCATCCCTCCAGCATCCCTCACTCATCCCCTATCAGTCCATCCCTCCTCTATCCTCATTCATTCCTCTTTCATCCCACCATTCATCCCTCACAATCATCCCTCCATTCATCCCTCCATTCCCCTCTCCTTCCATATCCCTCCATTCATCCCTCCATCATCCACCATCCCTCCCTCTATCCCTCCATTCATCCATCCATCATCCATCCTCCTCTATCCTCCATTCATCTCCATCATCCTCATCCCATCATCCCTCTATCCCTCCATTCATCCATCCATCCTCCCTACCCTATACCTCCATTTCATCCCTCTATCCCTCCCTTCATCCTCCTTCTATCCCTCCATTTCATCCCTCCAAGCCCTCCCTCTATCCCTCTATCATCCATCCCTCCTCTATCCCTCCATTCATCCCCTCCATTCATCCCTCCATCCCTCCTCTCTATCCCTCCATTCATCCCCTCCCTCTATCCCTGCCTTCATCCCTCTATCCCTCCCTTCATCCCTCCTTCTATCCCTCCAATCATCCCTCCATCCTCCTCTATCCCTCTACTCATCCATCCCTCGCCCTATCCCTCCATTCATACCCTCCATTCATCCCTCCATTCATCCCTCCATTCATCCCTCCATTCATCCCTCCATTCATCCCTCCATTCATCCCTCCATCCCTCTCTCTATCCCTCCATTCATCCCGTCCATTCATCCCTCCATTCATCCCTCCATCCCTCTCTCTATCCCTCCATTCATCCCTCTATCATCCATCCATCCCTCCTTCTATCCCTCATTCATCCATCCATCCCTCCCTCTATCCCCTCCATTCATCCCTCTATCCCTCCCTTCATCCCTCCTTCTATCCCTCCAATCATCCCTCCATCCCACCCTCTATCCCTCTATCATCCAATCCCTCACCTCCTATCCCTCCATTCATTCCTCCATCCCTCCCTCTATCCCTCCTATCATCCATCCCTCCCTCTATCCCTCCCATCCCTCCCATTCATCCTCCATTCATCCCTCCATTCATCCCTCCATTCATCCCTCCATTCATCCCTCCATCCCTCTCTCTATCCCATCCATTCATCCCTCAATCATCCATCCATCCCTCCCTCTATCCTCCATCCCTCATCATCCATTCATCCCATCCATTCATCCCTCCATTCATCCCTCCATCCCTCTCTCTATCCCCTCCATTCATCCCTCTATCATCCATCCATCCCTCCCTCTATCATCCATCCATTCATCCATCCATCCCTCCTTCTATCCCTCCATTCATCCCTCTATCCCTCCATTCATCCATCCATCCCTCCCTCTATCCCTCCATTCATCCCTCTATCCCTCCCTTCATCCCTCCTTCTATCCCTCCATTCATCCCTCCATCCCTCCCTCTATCCTCCTATCATCCATCCCCTCCCTCTATCCCTCCATTCATCCCTCCATCCCTCCTCTATCCCTCTATCATCCATCCCTCCATTCATCCCTCCATTCATCCCTCCATCCCTCTCTCTATCCCTCCATTCATCCCTCTATCATCCATCCATCCCTCCTCTCATCCCTCCATTCCATCCATCCATCCCTCCTTCTATCCCTCCATTCATCCCACTATCCCTCCATTCATCCATCCATCCCTCCCTCTATCCCTCCATTCATCCCTCCATTCATCCCTCTATCATCCATCCATCCCTCCCTCTATCTCTCCATTCATCCCCTCCATTCATCCCTTTATCATCCATCCATCCTCCCTCTATCTCTCCATTCATCCCTCTATCATCCCCTCCATCCCTCCCTCTATCCCTCCATTCATCCCTCCATCCCTCCCTCTATCCCTTTATCATCCCTCCATCCCTCCCTCTATCCCTCTATCATCCATCCCTCCCTCTATCCCTCCATTCATCGATCTTTGCAGCTGAATAACCTGCTTCTGGTGTCTCACCTGCAGTATAGAGGTCAAGATAGCAAAATCTTCCTATTCGTTTCATTACAGGCAGTAGCTCACGTGGTAAAGCTGCTGCCTTTGAAACAATGAACTCACAGTTGCACGGGTTCGAGTCCCGGCCGCCCCGAAAATCCAGAGCCGATGATAATTTATGTAATTATTAAATTAAGGAGCCGGGACATCAGCTGTGAGCCGCGGAAGTGCGGGACAGCCCTCTAAAATCGTGGCAGTCCCGCAGAATCCGGGGACGGTTGGGAGGTATGTATATAGCGTCTGATTCATTATTATTGATTTTGCACTTTTTTTTGTTCGTGTTTTAATGCCAGTTTTTGATTTGCACAAACTTTTATGGTTGTCTACTTTATGTGTTGAAAAAAAGACAACGGCACTCCCTAACATGCAGTGTGAACAGGTGCATAACTGGACATGACATAATGATAAAAAAGTGTGTGTGTGTGTGTGTGGTGTGGTGTGTGTGTGTGTGTGGTGTGTGTTGTTGTTGTTGTTGTTGTGTTGTTGTTGTTGTTGTGTTGTTGGTTGTTGTTGTTGTTGTTGTTGTTGTTGTTGTTGTTGTTGTTGTTGTTGTTGTTGTTGTTGTTGTTGTGTTTGTTGTTGTTGTTGTTGTTGTTGTTGTGTTTTTTTTTTTATTTGCGTGCTGGTAGAACAAATTTGGGATTATTTTCAGACGTGAAGTTCTGAGTATCTAGACTAAGATGTGAAAGTAGGAGCTAACTACCCCGAATTTGGAAAGGCCTATGGCACTGATTATTACTGATGAGTGAGCAGTACCGGATGGTAGGAACTCTACACTAGTGATGAGTGAGCACTACCATGCTCTGTACTGATAACTAGCGATGAGGGAGCACTACTGTGTTTGGTACTTATAAGGAGCAGTTGGATGCTCAGATGGCGCAACTAGAGTACCCGAGCACTAGTTACAAGTACTGAGCACCAGAGCATGGTAGTGCTCGCTCATCACTAGTTACGAGTACAGAGCACCCCGAGCATGGTAGTTGCCCGCTCATCACTAGTTACGAGTACTGAGCACCTCAGCATTGGTAGTGCCCCCGCTCATCACTAGTTACGTGTACTGAGCACCTCAGCATGGTAGTGCTCGCTCATCACTAGTTACAAGTACTGAGCTACCCGAGCATGGTAGTGCCCCGCTCATCACTAGTTACCAGTACTGAGCACCAGAGCATGGTAGTGCTCGCTCATCACTAGTTACCAGTACTGAGCACCAGAGCATGGTAGTGCTCGCTCATCACTAGTTACGAGTACTGAGCACCTCAGCATGGTAGTGCCCGCTCATCACTAGTTACGAGTACTGAGCACCAGAGCATGGTAGTGCCTGCTCATCACTAGTTACCAGTACTGAGCACCAGAGCATGGTAGTGCTCACTCATCACTAGCTACGAGTACTGAGCCCCTGAGCATGGTAGTGCTCGCTCATCACTAGTTACGAGTACTGAGCACCTGAGCATGGTAGTGCTCGCTCATCACTAGTTACGAGTACTGAGCACCTGAGCATGGTAGTGCCCACTCATCACTAGTTACCAGTACTGAGCACCTGAGCATTGGTAGTGCCCGCGTCATCGCTAGTTACCAGTACTGAGCACCTGAGCATGGTAGTGCCCGCTCATCACTAGTTACCAGTACTGAGCACCTGAGCATGGTAGTGCCCGCTCATCATTACTGATCACACAAACTGACACTTGTACAGCCAGAGGGGGACAGGAAAGCATCTTTGGAAAATAACAATTCTGCAATCTTCAGTGTTACATCAACACGTCGTCTGTCTCTTGTAGTCACTGAAAACCGCACAGTGCATTTTCTAAAAGGAAGTTTAAGCTGTCCGCCACTCTTTGTTCTTGCTGGATATATGGTACTGCAGAAGAAAACTTGGCAGCATGTAAGGGACATGGGTATTTCTGCCATGTGATAATATACTACAACTCCCAGCATTCCCTGACCGCTGCTGGCATGTAAGGTATCAGTAGGGTGAGTCTTGCTCAGGAGAATAGCAATACATGTTAATAATTTCAGTGATGTTGCTCTTTAAGAACCTTCTTTTTTACATGGAAGTATCAGTATGGCTGTATAGGCTCTACTGCCGCAAAATAAATTTATATATATATTTTTTATTTTTTTTTTTGTAGCGATCCGATGTGCCAGCTATGAGAAATCTAGGGTACAAGAGATATGCAAATCAGGCTGGAAGTGCATTGGGGCGTGTCAGTGTACTTTTGCTTTTTCTAGGTGCACTGACACGCCCCAGTGCACTTCCAGACCGATTTATGTCTCCTATGTTAGATTTCTTATGACTCAAATTATATCCAGGTACTCCAGTGTGATGCAAAAAATACTTTAATTGTATGTGGTGTACAGCAGTTCATATACAGACGCTTCGGTCAATTTAGCAACCTTCTCCAGATGGAACTAATAATACAAATAACGTAGAAAATTAAATTTATATCTTCTAAAAACAAAAGACCTTATAAGGATTGTGACTCAGGAATAAGCCATATACAAATGGACAATAAATAATACAAAGACCAAATAAATTGAATAAAAGTAATTAAATTGTCACAAAAAGGGAAAAGAAAGGGTGGGGGGAGAGGAGCAAAAGATAATAAAAGGAAATAGTAAGTAAAGAAAAATGAAAGGGGGGGGGGGAGAGAGGAAAGGGAGGGGGGGCGATTAGGGAAAGGGGAAAAGGACAGAGGAAAGGGAGGGGGAAAGGAGAAAAAGAAAGGAAAGGGGAAAGGGAGGGGGAAAGGGGAAAAAGAGAGGAAAGGGAGGGGGGGAGGAGGGAAAGGGGAAAAGGAGGGGGAAAGGAGAGAGTAAAGGGAAAGGGGAAAAGAGGAAAGGGAAGGGGAAAGGGTGAAAGGGAAGGGGAAAGGGGGAAAAGGGGAGAGAAAGGGAAGGGGAAAGGGGGAAAGGGAGGGGGGAAAGGGGAAAAAGAGAGGAAAGGCAGGGGGAAAGGGGAGAGGGAAAGGAGAAAAAAAGGAAAGGGAGGGGGAAAAGGAGAGAGTAAAGGGAGGGGGAGAAAGGAGGAAGACAAAGGCATAAAGGTGGGGGAAGAAAAAGTGAAGGAGGAAAATAAAGGAAGAGAGTAGAGGGGGAAAAAGGGGGCAATGAAAGAATGAGGGTGAAAAACAGGAAGAAAAGGGAATGGAGGAAAAAAGAAAAGGGGGGGGGAGGACAAGAAGAAGGCAAAGAAAACTGCCAGAAGTGAAAAAGAGGGGAAAAAGAGAGAACAAAAAGTCGCTAAATTGACCGAAACGTCTATAGATGAATAAACTGCTGTACACCAAATACAATTAAAATCCTTTTTGCATAATATTGGAGTGCTGGATATAATTTGCTTTATATCACGGATCTCTACCAGTGCACCCCCAGCAACAAAAGTGCCGTGCCTTGAAAAAAGATTTCTCATGACTGGCAGATCGGATCTCTACTAAAGTCATTCTATAGGGGGACAAAGGGCCTACACAGCCACATGTAAAAACGTGCTAACATGTGATTGCCCGGGATGCAGTAACTGCGAGAAGTTTGTCCCAACTTTGCCAATCATTGGGGAACCGACACATTCCGTCCCGAGAACAGACTTCTGAAATGCCCTTTGTAAACGGAGCGGTGGCTCCGCACTGTTGAAGATGCCCAAATTCTGTGCTTGGTGTGACACCCCCCCCCCCCCCCAAAAAAAACCCCCCAAAAGTGGATAGGTAATGATCTTCTTCTGTATTTGGGTGAAAGTCTGCGCATGTTTCCAGCATTTGGATGTAAAGCAAGTGAGTTCTCATTTCTTGGCAGCAAGCAGAGGTCTTGAAAATAGTGCAACATTAAGACACAAAATGTTAGGAACTTGTAGAATTTTTGTTATACAGACATTTTGCTTATTTATGGCCTCATTAAGTGTTTACTATCTTACTATAGAAATGCTCACAAATGAAGACCTGAACATTTTGATGTGATAACATGCTGATGGTGGCTGACGCTTTTTTTTTCATTTCGGATCCTGTAAAAATTGCCTGTGATGAGGGTTTGGCTGGTGCCGTCTTATCTGGTGCCCACTGCTGCTTGCCGCTCCGGCGGATCGGAGAATGGCACGCAGAACTGCTGCATTGGCGGATTTCATTTTTCCATTTTCCAGCAGTTCCCTTTTGCACTTCTCTGCTTTATGACATGAGCACAAAAGCCAAGAAGTCCTGCACCGGAAAACTATTCTGATCTGAAAAATATGAGCAAAGGGTGAAAAGAGTAAGATTTCACAGAGACGACGGAGCTCAGCTGTAGACGAGCCGCGCCAAACAAACAATCGCATGCTCCGCTGCCCACTAATGCTTCTGGGCACCACATCTTGTGTCCACATCCAGGAGCCAAGAAAAACTCTTCTCCGTCCTTTCTGTTGTTCTCCTCTTCTGATGCATTAAAAAAAATGTTGAATTGGCATAAAGTAGAAACCTCTGTGTGAAAACCACAATAATAAGACTTGTGGTTCAGGAATCTCCTCATGAAGACTACCCCCCCCCCCCCCGCGGCCCCCCAATAATGGGGGGAAAAAGTAGTGGAAAAATACTATTTACTTTCCTGACATGTCCGATTAAGTAAATACTTGTATTGGGGATCTTATCTTGGCATTCTGCATTGTACCGTTCCTCCATGATTCCTCCTGGAAATGTATTAGTAAAGGGACAACTTGATGTCCTCTCTTCCTGCTTCCTCTTTGACCTCTTAAAATCTGGCTTCATTCCACTGAAACTGCCCTAACTAAAGTCACCAATGACCTACTAACTGCCAAAGCCAAGCGACACTACTCTGTCCTCCTCCTGGACGTGTCCTCTGCCTTCGACACACTGGACCATTCCCTTCTACTATGTATTCTCTCATCTCTGGGCATCAGACTTGGCGCCATCTTGGATCTCCTCATACCTATCCAACCAAACTTTCAGCGTGTCCCACTCTCTCACCACCTCCTCATCTCGCCTCCCATTTGTCGGTGTCCCCCAAGGTTCAGTTCTTGGACCCCTGCTGCTCTCCATCTACACCTTCGGCCTAGGACAGCTCAGAGTCCCACAGCTTTCAGTATCATCTCCATGTTGATGATACGCAGATCTACAGTGCCTACAAGTAGTATTCAACCCCCTGCAGATTTAGCAGGTTTACACATTCGGAATTAACTTGGCATTGTGACATTTGGACTGTAGATCAGCCTGGAAGTGTGAAATGCACTGCAGCAAAAAAGAATGTTATTTCTTTTTTTATTTTTTTTTTAAATTGAGAAAAGTTTATTCAGCGGGTCATTTATTATTCAACCCCTCAAACCACCAGAATTCTGTTTGGTTCCCCTAAAGTATTAAGAAGTATTTCAGGCACAAAAAACAATGAGCTTCACATGTTTGGATTAATTATCTCTTTTTCCAGCCTTTTCTGACTAATTAAGACCCTCCCCAAACTTGTGAACAGCACTCATACTTGGTCAACATGGGAAAGACAAAGGAGCATTCCAAGGCCATCAGAGACAAGATCGTGGAGGGTCACAAGGCTGGCAAGGGGTACAAAACCCTTTCCAAGGAGTTGGGCCTACCTGTCTCCACTGTTGGGAGCATCATCCGGAAATGGAAGGCTTATGGATCTACTGTTAGCCTTCCACGGCCTGGACAGCCTTTGAAAGTTTCCACCCGTGCCAAGGCCAGGCTTGTCCGAAGAGTCAAGGCTAACCCAAGGACAACAAGGAAGGAGCTCCGGGAAGATCTCATGGCAGTGGGGACATTGGTTTCAGTCAATACCATAAGTAACATACTCCACCGCAATGGTCTCAGTTCCAGACGAGCCCGTAAGGTACCTTTACTTTCACAGCGTCATGTCAAGGCTCGTCTACAGTTTGCTCATGATCACTTGGAGGACTCTGAGACAGACTGGTTCAAGGTTCTCTGGTCTGATGAGACCAAGATCGAGATTTTTGGTGCCAACCACACACGTGACGTTTGGAGACTGGATGGCACTGCATACGACCCCAAGAATACCATCCCTACAGTCAAGCATGGTGGTGGCAGCATCATGCTGTGGGGCTGTTTCTCAGCCAAGGGGCCTGGCCATCTGGTCCGCATCCAAGGGAAGATGGATAGCACGGCCTACCTGGAGATTTTGGCCAAGAACCTCCACTCCTCCATCAAGGATCTTAAGATGGGTCGTCATTTCATCTTCCAACAAGACAACGACCCAAAGCACACAGCCAAGAAAACCAAGGCCTGGTTCAAGAGGGAAAAAAATCAAGGTGTTGTAGTGGCCTAGTCAGTCTCCTGACCTTAACCCAATTGAAAACTTGTGGAAGGAGCTCAAGATTAAAGTCCACATGAGACACCCAAAGAACCTAGATAACTTGGAGAAGATCTGCATGGAGGAGTGGGCCAAGATAACTCCAGAGACCTGTGCCGGCCTGATCAGGTCGTATAAAAGACTATTATTAGCTGTAATTGCAAACAAGGGTTATTCCACAAAATATTAAACCTAGGGGTTGAATAATAATTGACCCACACTTTTATGTTGAAAATTTATTAAAATTTAACTGAGCAACATAACTTGTTGGTTTGTAAGATTTATGCATCTGTTAATAAATCCTGCTCTTGTTTGAAGTTTGCAGGCTCTAACTTATTTGCATCTTATCAAACCTGCTAAATCTGCAGGGGGTTGAATACTACTTGTAGGCACTGTACCTCTCTAGACCTGATATCACCTCCTCACTAACCAGAATCCCACAATGTCTGTCTGCTATTTCATCATTTTTTCTTTGCCTGATTTCTAAATCTGAACATGGATAAAACAGAATTCCTTATCTTTCTTCCTCCTCACTCTACCACCCCAACAGACCTATCCATCAAAGTCAAGGGCTTTACCTCTTTACCTCTTTACCTCTACCTAGTCCCATGTGTTTGTTGCCTGGGGGTGACCCTTGACTGCTCTTTCTTTCAAGCCACATATTCTAAGCCCTCTTCACTTTCTGCCATCTCCAACTCAAAAATATTTCCCGGATTTGTACATTTCTTTCCCTAGTGTGTGCCCTTGTTAGCTCCCACGTGGACTATTGCAACCCTCTGCTCTGTGGCCTCCATTCTAACAGTCTCGCACCCCTAAAATCTATTCTAAACTATGCTGCCCGACTAATCCACCGGTCCCCTATTCCCTGGCCTCTCCTCTCTGCAATCCCTTCACTGGCTTCCCATTACCCAATGACTCCAGTTTAAAAACCTAACCAGGACATACAAAGCCACCCACAACTTGTCTCCTCCATACATCTGTGACCTAGTCTCCCGGTACTCACCTGCACGCAACCTCCGATCCTCACAAGATCGCCTTGTCTACTCCCCTCTCTCATCTCCTCTTCCCACCATCGCATCCAAGATTTCTCCTGTGCCTCCCCCATACTTAGGAATCCTCTGCCACAACATATCAGACTCTCGCCTACCATGGAAACCTTCAGAAGGAACCTGAAGACCCAGCTCCTTTTCAAGCCTACAACCTTCAGTAACACTCAGTCCACCATAGCACCACATGACCCTGGAAATGTTGACTCCGGTCTTTCCATACTCCACCCCTCCTTTCCCATTTCTTATCTAAAATGACTGCACAGACACCAATTTTTCTTTTGGATAATTTTGGCCATAGCAGCCATTTATTAAACAAAATGCATAACAAATGCAAACATTGCAATATGGTAAGGTCCTTGAAGCTACAAACCCTGGTGATTTCTACCAACCGAACCATACACACCAACTTGCCCCCAGCTGTTACCCACACTGGCTCAGGAGCACCAAACGGTAAGGGTTAATCCTCCGTTAACCCCAACCACCCACAGGGACCCCGACATACCCCGTCGGGAATCCCCACAAAATCACCAGGTGACCAGCCATTCTGCCAATGAGAGGATCCATACCCAGATGGATTCCCCGAACCAATTTTCAACTAACTTCAAGGACCCACCAATAAAAACCGCCACCCAGCCACTACGACCCATAAACAACCCCGCACCCCACCCCCTGAACATCCCAAACATACCCCAAAATATGAGGGAGGGCGGGTGGTACTCTCACTTCTGTCCCCAAGAGCGGGAAATGTGCCGCTCCTCCCTCTTGGTCATTGCTTTATTTCAAAAACGGGCTCGCTCTCCGCTCCCCCCCATGACACCTTGACCTCCCCACCCATCAAGTGTCATGAGGGCCTCCGCAAATGCCCCGGGGGGAGGTGGGGGGCAATGCTCCATCCCTCCTTGACCTGCTCTACCCTCTACTACTGTATTCTTACCCATCCCTTGTAGACTATGATCCCTTGCAGGCATGGTCCTCCTCCTGTAGACTGTGAGCCCTTGCGAGCAGCGTCCTCTCTCTCCTCCTCCTGTAGACTGTGAGCCCTCGCGGGCAGGGTCCTCTCTCTTCCTCCTGTAGACTGTGTGAGCCCTCGTGGGCAGGGTCCTCTCTCTTCCTCCTGTAGACTGTGTGAGCCCTCGCGGGCAGGGTCCTCTCTCCTCCCCCTGTAGACTGTGTGAGCCCTCTCGGGCGGGCAGGGTCCTCTCTCCTCCTGTACCAGTCTGTGCCTTGTTTTGTTGATCATTATTGTACTTGTCTATGTATATCCCTTTTTCAGATGTAAAGCGCCATGGAACCAAAGGCGCTATAATAAATATTAATAATGTTACTATTCCCCTTTTTTCAATAGTATTTATGCCTACAAAATCCTTGCCCCCCCTGCCAAAAAAGAAGAAAATGCAATAAAAAGAAAACAAAAACATCATATGTACCCAAATGGTAGCTTGGCATGCAATAAGCAAACCCTCGTATAGCTCCGTTGAAACAACAAAAGAAAGACTGTTTTGAAAAATTGTGATGCTATCTAATTTTTTGTTTTTTTTTCCTTTTACAAGATTCTGAACTTTTACTTTTTTTTTTTATTATTTTTTTTACCCCATAACGTCTGTTATGATGTCTGTAAAGTGCAGTAGAGATTGATGGCACTAAAAAATAATGGAGAAATTGCATATTTTATTTTTTTTTAAAACATTTCACCCTCTTGGAATTTAATTTTTTTTATTTTCTTTTCAGTGCATTATATGGTGAAGTGAATGGCGTCATTCAAAACGACATCTGGTGTCTTGAAAAACAAGCCCTCGTGTGGCTACGTCTACATTGGCAGAAAGGTAAATATAAAATTAAAATTCTGGATCTTGGAAGGAAAAAGGAAAAAATAAAAGTGCATTTTTTTTTTCCAGTGCTTTAGTGGGGCATTAAAAGGAGTCTATCACCAGGTTTTGCCACCTAATCTAAGAGCAGGGTGGATAAAAATCTTGATTTTTTTAAAAAAATCAAAAAAATCAGATTTTTTTGATTTAAATCAGATTTTTTTGATTTAAATCATTTGATTTAAATCAGATTTTTTAATCAAGTTGTACACAAGCAAAACTTTGTCTTTTTGCAAATCTAATTGTTTTACACAAATAAAAATATTAAAACAGTTGATTATGAAACCTAATAATTTTTATTTGCACTATTAAACACTCAGAATTGAACTACAGAGAGTAAGTACTTTTTAACAATAGCCTATCTCTAACATTTGAAGTAAGCAAACATCTTCAGTGAATACATCAGTCCTTTAAGCCTACTGTTTATTTAGGACTTTTAATAGGAAAACCAGTTTAATAGGAAAACCAGTATTTTTACTTAAAGGACATGTGCACCTTTATTTTTTAAGGTGCAGCCAGTCACAGTGTGCACATGTCCTCCCCCCGCAGCTCTCTTACCTCCGATGTCAGCGCTGCGGGGATCCGTGGCTTCGTTCTGCCCGTCCGCGAGCGCGCCTCCATTCATTTCAATGGAGCGTGCGGCCCGCTGACGTCACGCCGCTGGATCACTGCGAGTAGGCCGCAACCGTAGGACGGGAGGCGGACGGTCAAAACGAAGCCACGGATCACAGCGCTGCGGGGATCGGAGGTAAGAGCGCTGCGGGGGGGGGGACATGTGCACCTTAAAAAGATAAAGGTGCACATGTCCTTTAGCGTTAA